>NC_138960.1:24442500-24582500 GCF_965226115.1 Aulonocara stuartgranti
TGAACAGGTCACCTAATAGTGCTCATATGTTTGTCCATCATATGAATAAAAGGTCAAATTGCTGCATACATAAACACTACATAAACACTAATGTCACAAAGTTTGTTTCTTGATGAGGTAGAACTAGTCCAAATTTGTTGCACTGATAAATAATTTAATATATAAAGAGTACACATTATAGCCTACCTACCACCTCATATGGTTAAACATTCATCTTCAGGAAGGGCTGCAACTGCAAACTCATTATCTCACAAAGGCAACTTATTTTCTCCCAGATTACGTGTCATGTGGTGTATCAAAAATTCTTTGCTAATCAACATATCTTTTCTTTGCTTTTCCATTATTGCTCCTTATCAGGCAACCAGTCCTGTATTAAATAGGGTTGGATTCCTCACCGTGGTAACCCAGAAAATGGAAGAGAAGCTTCTAATGTGGCAGCTGCTGTAAAGGGTCCCAAATCGTTATCTTTTTCTAAGCTTAAATAAGATGCTTGTCTGCCTAAAGCTAAACCAAATCTTAAACAGTCACGAAAATAGTAACAAACTAAGTAAAATCACGCAGTGCCACTCAGGAGATTATTCATTACTGCATAATGTTTACTGGAAGCAAAATATGTTTACTTTAAAATCTTTTTTAAGGCAATTTTTAGGCATGAAACAAGGCGACACAGGCGTGTTTCTACCCCTTTAAAAAGGCTAATTATGTGTTTGCACCCAGCTAATTTTGCCACGTCCTCTCATTTTATTATTAGCGATGCATTATTTTATAACAAAAACATTGATGAGATGGAACATTTGGACTACTGGGAGGCGTTGAAAGAAGTGAAATCCTGGAGGATTTTTTATTGTCTCATTTAACCGGGGAATGGCTTTGTTCTATCAAATATCTCCAGGGAGATAGCAACATGTTAAGCTCCACTAATCCTGACTGCACCAATTTTATGTCTGGCATTTTGAAGAGGCAGCTCACAAGCAGAGGTATCTTTAAAATAAAAGCCTATTGATTGCATTATACCACCTACAGAAAGCACCGGCCCTCTGTAAGGTCTTTTCATGTAATTCCTATTCCTCTGATGCCCTGAGCGGAGAACATTCTGTAAATGAATCAGACTCTTAGGCAACAATGGGCACGTAATGACAAGACCTCGGTGGCGATAGCAAATCATGTTTGTTATTATTTGCTGTGAAGCAGCAGTTTTCAGTCCAATGTCTTTGCATGCACACAAACATTTCAAGACAACATAAAAAATGATATATTCGGCCGGCACCACATGCAGTTAATCAATGCAAAAATCTCAAGAGATACACATAAGAAGTTGTTTACATTTTTTTAAAGTTAATTTTAAGCAGTTGTTTAACTAGATTTGCCTTGTGCTTGCGTTGGTCCATAGAAACCCAGCCAGGTACGAGATATGCAAATGAACAGTGACTGGAAGTCTTACAGACATTGCAAAAATTGTGTTTTACTGAAATGTGGCAAGATTTGCTAAAAAAATATCAAAAATGATTTCACATATAGTATTTCAGTGCTGGCAACAGTTGCACAAGCTGTTATATGTTACCTGACTCCACAGCTGTCACCTCATATCCATCTTTCTTTTATTTCCTTCAGAGAAGTGTTCTCTACTGAAACTGGAGCCTTGTATTACCCCTGCTTGCTTGTTGTTGAACATAGTGGAGAAAAAATGAGAGCCTCGAGGTGTTTTTGTGTTGATCACCAACTGGACCCCCCTCCCTCCACCTTCCTCGTTTGGTATTTCACAAAAAATCAACAAAGGACGTGTTTCTCATTCATCTTCTATTTTGGGCTTTAGCAATTTCTTATTGATTAAGCAATTATATCTCTGTTTCCCGAGACCAGGAGAAGATGGTGACAAGCAATCCCTTTAGTTGTTATGGGGAATGTAACAGCTGGCCTGTCACTGACATCCAATGAAATGAGCTGAAGTTGGTGTATGTGTAGTCCTTTTAGGATCTTTTAGGATTGTGCAAACCAAGCAGTAAAGACTATATGCTCGGCCCAAACGTTTTGCATTAACTGGCCAGACTAATGCTAATTATCTACATGCATAATGATGCACTAATTTATGAACACATTAACAGCAATTTTAGTTCATCCATTTGTTGCTAGAAACACATTTTGAATGTTGCAAATTGTGGTTCGGTGTTGTTTGCTCCTAATTCACTTTGACTGTGAGAACGCACTGGTAATGTGTAGCCAGCTGTCAAGGACCAAGCCAAACTGTTACCAGCATAATGATACCTGCAGACATTGCTCTGAGAATAGCTCAGCGAGATTCCTGCAGGTTTTGTTTTCTGTCTATGTACTGAACCCAAAATCAAATAGTGCCCCATACTTTCATGAATCACAAATAGGGCAACTCAGCAGCTTGTTCTAAATCAAGCCTTTTAAATTATGCATGAGCAGGAGAGGTTTCCCTTCGTGAAACGAAAGAAAACAAGAGAGAAATTATGATTTTTTTTCTGAGTCAAATGATGTAATAATTATCTAATCACACACCTCAACTATGAATGAGTTATCCCTGATCTGATATGTATTAAAATAATATCTTTATTCATGAACATTCATATATGCTTTTAGAAGAAAAGATTGCCATACGCTCATCCAAAGGCCATCAGCTCTTGTAACAAAATGGGATGGAAAGCTTATTCATCTCAGAAAGGTATAATTTCACCTGGAAGCCAAACATACACCGGGGGAAGACGGCGCATGGAGGAGTTAACTTCATTCATTTGAATCTGTCACCACAATGAGCTCATACTGTACCTTTGAAGATTATTCTTTTCATATCTGCCAGAGATCAGATACAATGATGCACTACTTAATCAGCTGCACTCATCACTGCAGATATTCCAGCAATTATTCATGTGATAATAGCCTGCAATATTATTCAAACCATCAGCTTGATAATGAACCTTTTTGGACTTTTTCCACATGTCTTCTACACTTCTTGTATGTACTGTAGCAGATGATGAAACTTAACACATTTAATTTATTTATTTTTGGATGCTCTGTTATTATTAGATCCTCAGAGCAGTTGAGGCTGAGAATAATTGGGTCCTTAAGCTCCAGCAGCTGTTTTTTTTTTTTAAGAGTTCATCCCTCAGTGCGAGTACCTACTAAGTAAATAGCCAGTAAAGAAAGCTGTGATGACTTTCTTATGGGAATTTTTAATCTCTGCATAATTTGGGTGGAGGATGCTGTGGCCTGTCGTTACTTTCAGATGTTTTGCAGCCAGCTTACGTCATAGCTAGTACACTGTGTGGCTGTAGGTTGAGACTTTGATTAGAGTTGATGTGTGTGAGACGCAGATGGGTAAGTTTAAAGTTCACAAGTTTATTTTCTGTGAGTATTTGTCATGTGGAAAGCTGCGTCAAACACATTTATCAGGTACACCTGTTCATCTGCATGTAAACCAAATTATCTAATTAGACAGTCGCATGAGAGCAACTCAGTGTATTTAGGCATGTAGAAATAGTAAAGACAAATTGAGTATTAGAAAGGGGAATAACGTTGATTTAAGTAACTTTGAACGTGGCACAGTTGCTGGTGTCAGGCTGAGAGAAAGTATGTGAGAAACTACTTTTCTACTGGCATCAGCAGTTTCTGAAATACTTTTGCTTTTTTGAACCATTCTCTGTAAAACATCCAGTGAGCATCAGGGTGAAAATAAAGGAGAATGGGCAGACTGTTTCTAGCTGATAAGAAGGCAACAGTAACTCACATAACCACTTTTAAGATGAGTTAGAGCAGCAGGAAACTAAACTATGACAGCATGGCTCCATCTTGTATCACCAGTTCAGGCTGCCAGTGGTGGTGTAATGATGTGGGGCAGATTTTCTTGGCACACTTTGTGCCTCTTATTACCAACTGAGCATCGTTTAAACACCACAGCCTAAAACTAGCTTTTAGACAATGGTAATTCATTGTACTCAAATGGCCTCCACAGTCACTAGAGCTCAATCCAACAGAGGACTTCGTAATCAGGTGGAACTCATGGATATCCAACAAATCTGCAGCAAATGTGTGATTCTATCGTGTCAGTTTGGACCAAGATCTCTAAGGAATGTTTGCAGCAACTTGTTGAATCGATGTCATGAAAAATGAAAGGAGCTCAGAAGGCAAAACAGGATCCAAACCTAGAACTAGCAACATGTACCTAATAAATTGGCAGGCGAACATCTTCACATTTTTAATTCTCAGAGTAGAACTCCTCATGCAAACAATGACGGATCAGAATCTTCAAGTTCATGTACACTTTATGTTTATTATTATTTTTATTATTATTATCATTTGTTTGCATGCTTTTCTCTGCTGAGTGCATAATATAAGTGCCTCATGTATTCTTGTGTGTGTTTCATGTACTCCTGATATGCCCCGACATCCAGCACTCACAACTTACCACCCTTGTGGTAAGTGGTTAAGCTGACCATGTTTTTCTGACTAAAATGTGGTGCTAATACAGGCTGTGCCAAGAATATCACATGATATTACCTCTACCCAAACCCAAGTGAACTTGAGCTTTAACAAATTGTTCTTTTATACATTTAATAAACAGTATTTTCTATGCAGGCAGTCTAATCCAAACAAGTCAAGGATTATTTAGCTTCTATTAATCTTTTGTCCAACAGTGGCTGTTGTGAAATTAATTTACAACTGGTATAAATAAAAAATAGCCATTTCAAAACTTTGAGACCATAAACTCTGGATGCAACCAAATGGTGTTGGGGCATTGTTTCCATCAAAGTTAGACTACTATACAAACCTTTTGGGAGACATTTTGCTGTTTCTCCCCCATTACTCTTGTTCAGAGGAATTTGCTTTCCAGTTCCCAACACACGCATTACATATTTGAATGGTTCCCTGCTATGCATGTCTGCTATAATAATAAATTCATAAGTCAACAAGTTTTTTTTTATTCCCATAGTACACGAGACAAAAAAAATGAACACATCTTTCAACTTTACTACACAGTTTTCATTTTTTGAAACACCTTCATTTGCAGGCATGAGAGGAAATTGGTTTCCAAGCTGTAAATGGCTTCAAGTTATACAGTTTCTAAGTTGGAATTTATGAGATAATGTTTCTGCAAGGGAAACATAAAAGTTTAAAGGCAATACAGAAAACTTTCTCATTCAGAAACCAAATATGCAACACACTGATCAACTAGCTAAAATGACGCAATCTCTCGAGCACCTGTCATCTTGGATTCAAGCTGAAAGGAATCTTATGAGAGGTGCTTAGAGAGATTTTTAAGGTGAGACAGAGTGTCCAGCGGTGGCGGACCTGACTACACACGAAGAAGCATCATTTTGCACTATCTTGGTGCATGAGACATCTTCAGTTTTCATCACGGACAGAAATAGTTAAGTCAAGTCAAGCATATGAATGACTAAGCGTGTGGCCTCTGTGCTCGTGCAGCGCAGTGAATATTTATGTCTGGCTGCACAGAGGACCCTTAATTACGATCAACAGAATCAAATCAGTTTAATCATAGAATAAAATAAAGCATCACAGAAGAACAACCGCATCCAAAAGGAAAAGTTCATTGAAAAAAATATAATTGGAAAGCCTGACTAGAACAGAAACATTATTTTATTTTATTTTTTAACCCCAGATGGCTCGACCTTACGTCAGAGTCTGTGATTAAGACATGGTCATTTCTGGTTTTGATTAGCCTGTGCCTCAAACCCCCTGGATTGCTGCCACACACTGTCCCACAAGGCCTGATGCAGCAGCCTTTGTGTGTACCAGTGTGTGTGTGCACTGATCCATAATGCATGCGGTGATTTTTGCTAGACATCCCCCTCCCTGGAGAAAGCCCTTTTCTTTGCATCTGTCTACCCAATAGAAAGCTACATCTCCTCTGATCCCATATCAAAAGCGAATGCTCAACTGAATTTATTAGATTAACAATTATGAAAATGTGTAAATGGATTGCACTGCCAGAGATGCTGTTTTATTTAAAACTCTGTCTGTTTCCCAGCGTATTTCAAAGCAAACAAGAGAGAGAGAGTAACACAATAGATGATTACAGGATGCTGTTTTGTGTTTATTTTCATCGTCGTGCAGGAACTACAGCAACTTTTAGAGTGCATCCACTGAGTTATGGTGAACACGCTTCAGTCAAATTATGAAGTGCAAAATGAAGCAAACTGTGACAGCACAAATCACACATGCTGTGTGAGAGAGCACTACAGGCGGTAGAACAATAACACCACTGATTAACGTGTTTTGCAACAGTGGTGCTGCTCTAGTGTGATGCTGTAAATTAGCAAGTTGCACCTTAAGTTCAAACTAGATTAAACTAAATCAACAGTGGTATTGATTACGAGCCTAAAAAACAGTATTTATATCCAAAATATAAATCTGATGCCAGAAGGAACTCGTGAAGCTCCGTAGATCAAGTACCACTTAGAGAGCTTAATATCTTTGGATCTGGGGCTCATTTCCAGACACAAAAACAAACCATGTCTAGGGGCATTTTCATTGCTCTAAGATATCTTTATATCTTAAGTCATTTTCACGCATGAACTCCACGCAGTGCTGGGATTCTCAGATTGGGACACTGTCCATTTCACTCATACAGCACACAGCAGGAGATATTCTGTGTCAGACACATTGTCACTGCTGGAAATACTCTGTTCGGTTTAGATGAGTGAGCTTTCTGCGTAGAGCGTGCAGGAGGCAGGACACATAGTGGGACTTGGTCATTGTGAATTTCTAGATAATTACCCTCAGTATTCTCACAGGGAGAACAATGAGCATCAGATGGACTTTGTACTAAGGAGCTGCCAGGATAAAGACCATTTAGTGTCTAATCCAGCTTCATCTCTCATGAGTTAGTGCATGTGTGGCAATAGCTGTAGACTGTATGTAAAGGATGGACACTCCTTTGGGTTGGAAAGGTAATGCCAATGCAGACGCACTATAAACTAGCATCCATTTTCATTTCCACTAAGGGATGCCTCCTCCGCTTGCAAAAAAAGATGACAAACTGTATAGACATCTGTAAGAAAACAATCTTGCTCACGTGATATGTGACCTTGGGAAACACTTTCCTATTAATTATATTTTCTTAATTACTACAAGCAAGTCCTATTTAAGTCTCTATACCCCAACGGAATTCTACGAAGTCTTCTAGAAAAAAATGGGAAATCTGATGAACTCGCTAAAAACCTAAATTTAGTTTAACCCTTTAGAGCCGATCGGAGCGGGCACGCTCCGTTTTGCATAACTATTTTTAAATCCCTGTAGAACTGCAACCACGTAAACTAGCACGATAGTTTTTTTGTATATTATGAAACTGGAGGAGTTGTACTTACATCTTATGCCATCAGCTTGTCCTAGGTCACGGTTTCCTTCCACATATAGCTTTGCAAAAATTGCATATAAAGCACTTGCAGCAACAAAAACACAATATTCCAGAAACAAGCTTTGCCGATCCGATCAGCTGTTGGTAACACTTCCTAGTGGGAATAGACATCAGCGCGAACTATCGCATGCCCGCCATTACCTGCCCAAAACCGGAAGTGACATCATTTTCGCGGAAATGTAGTTTTGTTTTGTTTTTTACCATCAGGGCCTTATAAGCCTATACTGGTGTTTTTAAAAGTTATGTTTGACTTTATGACTTTCTGTGTTGTTTCTGGGATGCTGAGGACTCATATTGCACTGCTGGAAATAGTTTATTTTGATGCATATGCTGCTTTTTTTTGCAGATTTGCATTATAATATTTATTTTCGTTTCTCCTGCAGTATATAAAAATTGGTGTATTTCAAAAACAAAACTATGAAGACACTCAAAATAAATTTCCTGTGGTGCAACTTTTTTGTATTTACAGTTTTGAGGGATAAGCCTCTTAAATTTCTCTAACTAGAATTATATGTTTAAAAAAACAAAAACGATTTTCAAGTTTTTTGTTGTTTATTGCATATTTTTGCAATTTATGTAATTACTATGCACTTAATGCATACATATTATTAAAATCTGGGCTACAATGGTTGTATTGATAGCAACTTGAAATGCTCCCAAAAATGGCTCCACAGCATGTAAAAATATAATATAAGCTCTGGCGGACTTGGTTCTATGGTAGGTCTTAAAGGGTTAAAAAACTGTTGAAAGGTGTCAATTATGAGTTAATTGAAAGATCACAAATGGCCATAACATATAATTAATATTTGTACATTATATTTTCATCATTGCTTTCTCCTGCTTATCTTTATCTTCATCTTCCAGCACTTCCCTTTCCACCCTTGTCTCCACCTCATCATCTTCCTCCTCACCAGACAGGAGATGAGGTGGCTGCATAAACATGTATAAACATGTATAAACATGCTTATGTGTTCCTGAGATTGTTGCAGCGGTCAGCCGATTATACACCCAGACAAAGGGAAAGCTACGACATCACAAGCTAGTTATAACCAAAGTTAGGCTCAACCCCCCACCACCCAGAACCCCCACCCACCCACTGATAAGCAGGCTGATAGGATTCTCACATTAGTAAAAATGTAATTAATCCATAACATTAATATTTTACCCTTACGACATTTGAATTCAAAACATTCCTCTGTTAGAAAGCTTCACTCACTTTCATTTTGGGTTTTTTGACTTGGAAAGAAACTGTGAAATTGACGTGAGTGGTATGCAAATGCTTTTGGCAAGAACACTTCACACACCAGACAGCATCCAGTTCCTTAGTCAGAGACATCAAGATCTCTGGTTTTATCTGAAACACTTCTGCCTTACTGCTTTATGTAAAGATGAGAACACCAAAGACTGTTAACATTTTCCTTTTGAATCTCGTTAACAGGTCCAACAGTTTTCACCTGAGCCTGACATCAAAGGCAGCAGTGGAAAATATACCTATTATAAAACATTTAGTTTCAATGGTATGGGCAAAAGCCTGAGAGATTTCTACTGTTGTTACAATTCCCTACAACGAGGGATAAAATTCAGCACATTAATGGCTGCAGACTGACACTGGATGAATCTTTTTGGGTTGAAGAGGTGGATTTAAAAAGTGAAAAGGCTGCCACTTGGGAGACCAGCAGTCAGAGTCAGATTCGCAGAAATTGCTTATAATCTACTGGTGCTATGTGGTATCAAGCAGTATCACTATTCTAAAAAGGAACTCAATCAATAGGATATTTTGTTTTACACCTCAGTGGTTTCACAGAAAAGTCCACTGAGGCGTACAACACCACTGCCGAGGGCCTGCGTAAAATCGATGTCAAACAACAGCAAATGGAAATTAGATTGACTGCAGCACCTGAGAACAAATGTTTCCCTCAAAGTCCTTTGTGAAGCCAGAAGTCTGCTAGGAAAAACAACAGTTTTACATCACAGATTACATTTAACAAGTTCAATATCTGCTGTGCTCACTTTTTCGGCAGACAGAACAGCAATGAAAGAAAGATGATTTACATGATAGCTCCCTTCATATAACTGCTGTGACAGTGCCGAGAGACACAATAGCAATTATGGCTTAATCTGGAGGCAAATATCACAGAACCACACTCCGTTATTTGATAGGGAATTAATCGTCTTCTGCATCACAGCAGTGTTGTTTAGAAAACAAGGTGGCTGGTAAGGAGAAGTGTGATACCCAAGGCCAGAGCCAAACAGTGGAACAGACACAAAAATCCTTCCATTCGTCAGTGCATGCTCGCTCACTGATATTGCCACTCTATAAATAGAGAATATACAATATGTTCACAATAGCTCAAAATGGGAAAGCCAAACTTGGATTGGCAGTGAAGCTTGCTTTCAGAAAGTGGTTTAGATTCCTGGTAACCAGTTTATTTTAAGATCAGCTCTTCTGCTATGTATCTTAATGAAATGGCCAAAATAAAACAATAATTAGTCCTTTTAAAAAGCACTGCCTGAATAGCCAGGGGCTCTGAAAGAGTAATATAGATTTTTCATTCAAATGCTGATATCAATATGTTACCAACCCTCACAGGAAGTAGACCAAAAGATTGTTGATCATCTTAATTTAGGAGGTTACTATGCAAATAGTTGACATGTAAAACTATAAGAATATATATGTATGTATAGCCAGTCGTACTGATGCAGTGCCTGCTGTGATGTTGATGAAGAGATTGCTGTCTATCTGTGGTCCCACTCTCATCTATGGCCTCGAGTTATGAGCAGTGACTGAAAGAATTGGGATACAAGTGGAAGAACTTCTTCTAAAGTGCGTACTTGGAGATAAAGTGAAGAGCTTGGATAAATCCAGAGGGGTTCAGAGTAAAGCTGCAGCTGCTCATTGAAAGGAACCTCCTGGGCACCTCCTAGGTGAGGTGTTCTGGGCATGTTCTTGGAGGAGGCCCTAGGATAGACCCCCCCCCAAAAATGGTGAGCTCTTGGATGGCTTGGGAATGCAGAGCACCCTTGGATAGTTCTCCACTGATAGAGCTGAAGGAGGTAGCTGTGAAGAAGGTTGGATGGATGGATGATGACATGAAATAAATGATAAACCACTTTTGTAGAAACTGGTTTTGACCCGATGATGACACTACATGCCACCTCAATTATTGCTATTTAATCTAAAAGGGACTGACATCACTCAAAACTACAAATGCGAATCTCACGAGGAGATTAAAAATGTCACTTAGCATCTTTTTCCGAGGAACATAAATGTCACGAAGATCAATTTTCAGTCTGAAAACTGCACTGTGTTGCCATCCACAGAGCAATACCACCTCACAGTAATACACAAATGAGCCACAGGCTTGAAAGGAGTAACACTTTTCTTTATTTCTATGGATACTGGCATGGATGCTGCAGTTTATATTCTGCCTTACGGTTTAGTTTAAAACAAAGATTGTCCTCTGGCGCTGACCTTTAAAAAAATAACTATTTGTATTGTTTGTCTTTTGTGGCTGGTTTTGAAGCAGTGAATGAGGATTTGGGCTGAGATGGTCAGAGATGAGTTCGGGAGTCACAAAATACAGAGAAACAGACAAAAAGAGTGCAGCTTTTTTTGTTTTTTCACGAGATTTAAAGACAGCACAAAATAACTCAACACTTAGTAATTAAATGTGTAACAGAAGAACCCAATTATCTGCCATTTCACAGGCTATTTGGTTTTCAAGAAAAATAAAGATAAAGTTGTAATATGGGCTTTTTGTCATTACCCCTGACTACACTCATTTTCAATCAAGCTCTTAAATTGAGCAAAACTTCTTGTCCTTGGACCGCTTGCTTGAAACACCCATGAAGATGTTCTCTCCGTGTATTAGACCTTGGCCAGGGACACTCTATTTTGATTTTGGTGAATATTGATCTAAGCAGCTCAACCCATTACATTTATCTCTGCAAACACAGTTGCCATGGCGTAAAAGCCACTGCAGAGCTAATTTTTGTATCTGCGCTACAAGGGTTGACAAGAATCAGATAACGATGTGAAATAACCCAACCAGCATAAAACTTCGATATTTTAGTCAGGCGTGGCAAGAATATGTAGCATCTGTTGTTTTCAGGGATGCTTCTGGCATAATATATGGGAATAAAATACTGCCAAAATATGCTATGAGTATGTCAAACTGAAACGGATCACAATAGCTTTGTGCACCGATGCATTTTAATCAGTGAATAATGGCATGGGGCAAGGATATAAATCATACTGAGTAAATGTTAGTGCTTTATAATAGCAGGGTTTCCATGCATACGCCACAAGATAATGGACTGGAAAAAATGTGAAAAACGCTCTGAGGTAGTCCGCCAGCATGAGACTGTTTCTATGTTTTAATGAGACTAAAAATAGGTGTTATTAAAGAGTCTCAGCAGCACTTTTCACATGCCTAATTGATTCCTTCTTAGCTTTGTTGGGAATTTGTCAAGTCAATTCGACACCGAAATAAAGATATCACCCAAGATTTGTTTCAATAGTATCTGTACATTATGTGAGTCTGAATAAACTGCCACTTATGCCCTCCAGCAATTCATTTTTCTGCAGTTTTGCCATCAATCACTTGAGAGCCACCCCACTAACTAAATATGTGTCACTGCTCATGCGCCATCTTCCCAAGCGAGAGAAAGAAAGAGCCAAAAACCTTCATCGACCCATAGAACGAGCTACAAGCCCTATTGACTGGCTACCTTTCTTGCTGGCCAATAGCTTCACTGCATGGTTACCAGATGGAGCCGGTGTTCACAAAAAAAAAGAAAGAAAAACATAGACTGCCTTGGTGTGAACAGATGGGTGGCATCACATGCTGCAAGGATGCACAAATTACAGAGGAAGGCTTGTTGGCTGTAACTAGGCAGCACAATGAGAAAAGGAGAGAATAGATGTGCTGCAATCACCTGTTCAAATGAGGACTGATAGGATAAGGCTACATGCTGGGAAGGTGGAATTTGGTGCAGTCATTTGTATTCTCCAGGAGGACCTGAACTGGCCGACCTTTCACCACAGTTTATATATTTCCAATACAATTTTCCAATATATCCAAATTGATACTGACACTCCTATCAGTTTCCGCTCAGCGTTGAGCATTAATTACATAAACTTTATATAAAAGATGTGCAAAGCCTACCAGTCTTAAAGTAACATTCACATGGATGGCCGGACCATCATGGCCAGATGCATTCCTGGTGCCAGATGTTCCCCATGTAAACACGCCCGGCCATCCACGTGAGTTAAAAGATTGCATAGCTATTTAGACCACCTTCTTACAATGCTCTGTGATCCAGTTCTGATGCTCATGTCCATTCTTGGCACTTTTGGCAGTGGACAGGGGTCAGCATGCACACCCTGATTGGTCCTGCAGCCATCCAGCCCCACATGCAACAAACTGCAATGCACTTTGCATTGCACCAGCAGGAACTCCTGAAATTTTAACTACAGTAGTGCATCTATTGGATTGGATCACACAGGCCAGCCTTCATCCCACATGAGTATCAGTGAGGTTTAGACACCTATGACCCTGGAACTGGTTCACCACAGTTCTTTCCTTGGACCACTTTTGATAGATACTGACCACTGCACCTCACAAGATCTGCAGTTTTGGAGATGCTCTGACTCTTGTTCTGTCTAACCCGGTCAGATCCTTATCCCTGACCATTTTTCCTGCTTCTAAAATCAACTTTGAGTACAAAATGTTCACTTGCTCGCCAGTATAGTCCACCTACTGATATGTGCCATGATGAAGAGATAATCAGTATTATTCACTTCAGTGAATAATTAATGGTCATCTGTTATACCTGATCAGTATATATATATATGCCCGTGAAATAACCATACTTATCACCTGATTTAGGACCTTTGTGAAATCCTCCTCTAATGTGTTTAGATTTAATGCAGTATAATGTGATGAGCTGATGCTAGCTCACAGTGTAACTGTGCCTATAATTGCCATTACCAGGATGCTGTAGATTTTGGCTTTTAAAAAAAGAAAAAGAAAAGTCAGTAACTACTGCCAGGAGCTTTAGGTTTCCACTTATGCTGTAACAAAACATACTTACGGAATAAATATCTATTTGCTTCTATTCCTATTAGTATCTTTCTGCTGCTTTTTTCATCTTCTGGTTTTTAAGAAGTCTTGTTCACAGGCTTGAGTCTACTCACCAAAGGACAGTCTGTAGGTCTCAGTGTCTGTGTAATGGATTAGCTCCTTCCCACTCATTCACATAAAACCTGTCACTAATTGAAAATGTTAGTCACAGAAAACCATGTCTGGACTCCTGCCTGGTGCTGTTATCGCTGGAAAAAATACTTTAGAATATGCTCGAAAAAGAAGAAATTTAGGGTATTTCACAATGACACATGGAATATTACAAAAGACACACTGTTGCTGAAGTTCCTGTTGGATCCAACATAACAGTATTTGCTGGTTGTGAAGGGATTTTGATTCATCTGTTACTTTATCCCAAGATAGCTTCATTAGAGAGGATAGATCTTTGGCAGAGACATTTCTCCTGATGCAGACTCAAACACAGAGAGGTGTTGTGCTCTATTAAAAAATGTTTTTGAAGTACTGCCTGCTGTCATTTCCAGCCCGTGTCCTCTTTGCATCATGAAGTGACCCGAGTGCATGTGAAAATAAGACAGATGTATACCCAACCAAAAGTTACCATCCTCTTTCTCTGTCTGTTATTCGCTTGCTCTTGTGTGGGTCTGGCTTGAATGATCCTATTTATGTGACCAGGCAGCTGTCAACAGGACAGCCTGGCAGACTGCAAAGCACCCTGAAATGTAAAAAAGCTATTTCTAGGACTCTACAGAATAAAAAATTGAAGCTCAGGAGGGAGTAAATCATGCCACTGTACTGAACAGCATATGCTCAGTGGATGTGTAATCAGGTCATGCTGCTTTATTGTGTTTTCACTAATAAGGCAACAACCCACCCTCTAAAAATGTCATCAAATATTATTATAGTCTCATTTCAGTGCATCTATTTTTCCTCAAATTCACAGTTGTGTCTTCATCTTTCCTTATTAGACCTTATCAAAGACATACAATGAAAAACAAAGGTCGTGTCAACACGTGCAGCATTGTGCCTGCAAATAATGTGTTTGTGAGGCATGGGGACTGAGTGAGGAGAGAAGGGGAGGGAGAGAGCAATGAAGAGGAGGGGGTTGAAGGAGGCAGAATAGTCACACAAAATGAGACATGAGTCATGGTGACGGTGACGCAGATGGACGGGTCAGGTAAGCGCACCCATGCCATGTAAACAAGAAGCCACAGGCAGCAGGCAGAAAGGAGATTCGTCACATTATCTGAACAATAAGGTGAAGCAAGACTCTCCAATCAGTGAGTGCTGTAACTCTCCTCCTTTTGTTGCATTATGGTATATTTGCTGCTGCTTGATGTGGCATTATCCCCAATCAGAAATTATTTGAAGCCTAAAAATTCATGTTAGACCTACTTGGAGTGTAGTATAGTATTAAGATAGAAACACACTGTAACTTGAAAATGTTTCGTGTGTTTAAAACAGCTTCAATTAGTAGCAACAGTGAATCAAATGACTGATGTACTGTGAAAAAGCAGCTTACGTTGATCCATAGAGAATTATCTCTAACACTGCAGCTGCCTTCAGTTTTATGGAATGTTTTGCATCTTTTATGTTACTGTTTTATTGTCTCAAAGCTCTTGTCAGCCATCTCAGCTGTGATTTATAACAAAAATAAAATAAAGTAAAAATCCTTCCTGAATCCATTGTGGGCTACTTGCTTAGCACCAAAAGATAGAGCAATGGAATTAATGACTACTTAATAATTGTAGCTTTTAGTGCCTCCAAAGACATTTAAGTGATTAATGTCAGGAGCAAAAATTGAGCTAAAAAAATAAAGCGTAAACAGCCATTTGTCCAAAAATGTTTACCAGATCGACTTTATAAGGTGACAGTGTACACTGTCTGGACACTTCATTAGGTACACCTTGTTAGTGCTGGGTTGGATCCGGCCTTGATTCTTTATGACCCATATTCAGGGAGGTGCTGGAAACATTGCTCAGAAGATTCAGTTGATACTGACATTATTGCGTTGCACAGGTACTGCACATCCATGATGAGAATCTCCTGCACCGCCACATCGAAAAGGGACTGTACTGGATTGAGATCTGCGGACTGTGGAGGTCATTTGAGTACAACGAACTCATTGTCTCTTTCTGACACGGTGTGTTATCCTGCTCGAAGCAGCCTTCAGAAGATGGGTACAGTGTAGTCATAATGACTCAAGAACAACACACAGGTAGAGTTTGGTGCTTAGTATTAATAGGCCCAAAGTGTGCCAAGAAACTAGACCCTACACCATTACACAACTATGTTTCCACCTTGCTGTAACTCAAACTAGAAGAACACCTGTGAGGACCCCTGTTTAATTAAAACAAAAGTAAAGGCAAAGAAGCCTAGAACACTATTAAAATTGTTTTTTTTTTGTTTGTTTGTTTGTCTTTTTTTAGTAAAAGAAATGCTTACAACAGAGTATAGCCTCCACTCACTTTCAATTATCCTTGCCTGATCTTCAGGGATGAAGGAAACAAAAAGTGAATGTGTGAAAATGGGAAAAGAATTTAGGTTTTTAATGGAGCTGACAAACGCACTGAATCTAATGTACCGAATCAGAGGAAAAGAAGAGCTTAATTATATGTTCTTCTGCAGCGGTGTTATGATAGCTTTTTAATTCTTGGCACAGGACTTGTCACGCAAAGCAAAGCATCATGGCAGATGGAGTCTATAAATTCATGTATACTTCCTCTGTTATTTCTATTTGTTTGGGTGTTTCTGTCTTGACTGTGAGTCAGATATTAATATCTGAATTGGAAGAGGCATTATTGTACAGTGTTACCCATAATGCTACACTGCTACATGCTCATTTAAAAAATAATATCGATTTTAAATAAATTCTGCATTTGACAAAGACATAAAACTGACAATGAGGACTGGAAAAAATGGGAAAACGTGGCTTGAGGGATATCATTGGACACTAGATATACATCTGCTGAGACATTGCTTAAAACATGAGTTAAAATGCCAAGCTCTGCAGAAACATATTCAGCTATCCCAGCATTTTTAAAGGAAGAGTGTATTCAGATTGTTTGTCTTTTGCTGCTTCATAGTAAGACCATATCTTTGGCTTCTTGTCCCAAACAATACTTACAATATAATACACTACACACGTTTGAGCCAAAGATATGGATTAACTTTTCCATGTCAGTGTTCTCATGTGTGTGGTGATGAGTAGACATTACAGTCATGTTATTATTAAATCAGCAGGGAAGATAAAAGGATCCTTTAGTCCACACTGAATTGCAGATAGATAAAAGCTCCTGGCAGCAGTCTGAAAGCAACATTATCAAAGAAGACAAATCCAATCATAGGGGCAAATAAGCAGGGGGTAAATAACCCAGATGTTTTCATAGAGCATAACTTCCATATATGAATTTAATTAGTTTCGTTTTTTTAGTTTAATTAGTTTGGTTGCTATGAGTATAAAGATGAAATGTCAAAAAGATCTTACATGTTTTAGACACATTACAAACAAATTCCCAAGGTAAATAAACAACATCATAATTTGCATAATTAACTACATGAAAGCCAGCTGAGGTCTTTTTGCATCATAAAAGGAAACTGACTCTTTGCTTTTTTTGTTTTGTTTTTTTACTGGAATACAACTTTGAAAGCATCTGTTTTGAACCTTTTTCTACACCTGGATCTATTTCTGCCTGAGTTTGCAAACCTCTTATTAATGCTTATTTACTTCTCATATACCTAAACATGACAGAACTGAAGTTAATGGCTTGTCATTTAATGTATGAGCACAAGTGACTTGATCTATTTATCTGCATGAAGAAACAGTTTATCGAATTGTATGATGGAGGTGAAAAAACAGAGTTTGTAATGCCTTTAATTGTGTTTTCCTGCTGTGCAGGTGGCATTCTTTTAGGGCAAGCAAGGCAGGCAGTGCTTGCCCAGTGAAATATAAAAATAAACATCAGTACAAAACTAATAAAGTGAACACAATCTCTCTCCACACATGCCAGAAAAAGCTCTGTTATGAAATGTATTGCCTGTTTGTATCCATCCATTAAATAACTGCCATCTCATGGCTGTAGTTGGCTATCGTCTCTGGGCTTTCCCTGTTTTTGTCTGTTTGACAAACCACTGAAGATGTATAGCGTTTGCTGTTTTCATGGGTGTGCCCATGCTTCTGTAAAAAAAGGCTGTAGCTGTGCAAGCAGACAGGTGCCTTACTTTTCTGTAAAAGTCACCCAGAGCAAGCCGAGCTGGTCAACTGCTAGCTATATATAAGACACTGCTAGCTGTGTATGAGAGTTGTTTTTATCTTATGGTCTAACACACAGGTGTCGAGGGCTGGTGTCCTGCAGGTTTTAGATGTGTCCTTGATCCATCACAGCTGATTTAAATGGCTAAATGACCTCCTCAACATGTTTTGAAGTTCTCCAGAGGCCTATTAATGAACGAATCATTTGATTCAGGTGTGTTGACTCAGGGTGTTATCTAAAACCTACAGGACACCGGCCCTCAAGGTCTGAAGTTCGACACCCCTGGTCTAACACTATGATTCATATTAAAAATCTTCCCAAAATGTTGATTAATTTCTTTTAAAGCACATGAATTACATAAGACACTTTGATACCAGGAACTATTTTTGATGCATGTGCTAAATTAAACTAACTAGCTGGTCTTTAGTCTATATGTTGGATTTTAGTGTATTGATAGTAATATTTTCATTCATCTGATTCTTGTAAAGGAAACCAAATGTCAAATGTGTGGCAGATATATGGCATTTACATTTGTATTATAAAATATAGAGAATCTTTAGCACCTCATTTAAGAAGCTTCGAACCCTCTGATTTCTCATCCAGCTCATTATGCTCCATTTTTAGCCACATGATTGTTCACTTGTCTTGTCCAAAAGCCTCTCACCACTGTAGAGCATGCAGTAAGTAAGACCACTTTAATCTGCCAAAGGCCATTACTTGAACGTAAATGGATCCTACTTATCCTTTTCGATCAGTTGATTGTTTCAGACAAGAACAGCCTTCAGAGGTTACCAGTGGGTCAGGAGAGGAAGGGAGTTGGATGCAACCAGAGTGCAATGGGAAATGTGGTCAAGGATGGAATTAGAAATGTAATGCTGAATATAATTAATTTTTAATAAAGTAGCAGTTTATGTTGTGTATATTGAATACTTTTCTACTGTTTCAGATTTTCAAAGCTTAAGTCTGGAAAAATGCGGCATTTTGGAGCTATTAATGCCTTAACATCAATTTATGACACACAAGACAAAAAGCAAAATAGTTAATTTTTCAGATATTGGGAAGACAAGGTCTTCAATTATTCTGTCAGCTTTTGTGGACAGAAGAATGCTACTTTGTGAGGCTTTCTTTTGTGTAAGTGCTCTACCCTCACTTTATGAATTTAAATGTATCATCAGACATCATTACACTGTAAGTGCTGGTAAAGACTGCATACATGAGTATGGGTTTGGTTTCACATATCAAACTGGAATTCTATGCTGCTTGAAATGTCAGGGTGGGAATCTAGGGCAGCAATTTAGCAGTGGAAAGGAAGAGAAAAATCAGCAGCTGCCAGCTGGCTAACTTCAGGGGAAAGTGCTGAAGTCACGCCTACCAAATGAGCTACATTATGGTTGGAAAGAAAAAAACTTGCGACACCCCATCAACACCTATATCTCCATCTTTTTCTTCTGCTTTCAGGAGGTTGTGTACTTTGCTGATATAGCGCAGTACAGGTCAAACCTTAAAAACAAAGCAACTGCTCAACCAGTGTAACTGGATATAACAAGGGAAGGTTAAAAAAAGTAGCAGTTCCATAGATTTCAAGATATCTTGCAGAAGCCTATGATTATGTCCTTCTGGTAATTTCTAGTTGCCATGGGGACAGGGACAAGGTAATCAATTAAAGCACGCATTTTGGTCTGCTGGAAGCAGTAATGTTTAAGTAATTATTCAAAAGAATAAAGACAGAACACAGTATTGCTATGCTATAGAGAGGGCTTGTTACAGTGTTTTTGCACTGGGAAGCTCCACTTAATTCAAAATATTGAACTTATGCATGAACCATGCATTCTTTCTTTTATAAATTTTGAATAATTAAATCAGCTTGTCTGAGTTTCCTGGCTTTTAAAGACAGAAAGACTAATTAAGATGACAAAGAGTGATTAAGGTAATGCTAAGGTATTAATTAACCTTTTCACTATATATGATGGAGTCCTGTCTACTAAAGTGCACGCAGAGAACACAATGTACTAAGTAGATATTCACCTCTAAATCAATGTAACACTCCTGCCAGAGCTTTGTGTCTTCATCTTCATTTTTGTGAGACACATGCATCTCCAGGCAGGGCGAAAACACTAAAAAGACCACAGTCACATTGTCAAAGGACACTAGATAACCATTGTGCTAACTTGCCATCAGCACTTTCGAAACATCCCACCCACACATATGTGCACACAAGCAAACACAGATTCATGCGCATCCAGAAGCCACAAACATAAACGCAAAGTTCCTTCCAGCTGATGGACTGGTGTTGACAGCCTGGGCTCCTGATGACTCACAACCAGATAAGTGATTGTCCAGCTGTTTTTGAGTCACCTGAGTGCACTGATCTCTATCTTCCACAGTAATTGCAGTCACAGGTGGAGGCAGCAACCTGAACCCACTGCCATTTCTGTTTGCATTTCACTGGGTAAATATAGCCTTTGGTGTATATGGGCCTCTTCCTGTCCCCCATGGACTCTGGAAAGCTGAATAATGCTATCTGCCAATGCAAAACCTACCCATTCATAGAGACTATTATTATGACAGATGGTTAATGTCATCAACTGATAGCTCTTCTAACAGCAGCTTAATGAGATGCATAACAAATGAAATTCATGGTTACATTAGTAACCCGAACAAACGTTTAATGGAAAAGCTCTTGAGAGAAGTCGGACCATTTAAACGCAGGAGGAAGATGGACGTAAAGCTTTCAGAGAGCGGGAGAAAAGCACATGCAGCATCGCCCTGCTCTGCAAAGTGATTACAAAAAAGGGAATCTCAAGGGGGTGCCGAGTGTTTGTGCAGCTCAGCTGCTATTGGGGAATGTGGCTCTGGCCTAACCTGATAACAGCACATTTTCACTTTAGTACACAGACACACACACACACTCCCTCAAACGATTTTCCACTTTTTGCCATTGTTTTCAAATGCTCCTCTGCACGTCCCCTGTCAATTCTCACCCCCTCCCCGCTCTGTATGAATGTTATTACACCCTCTGTATCTGTGGGCTCAGGTTTTGTGAAAATAATGTGGCACACAGAACCACAGCAAGCAAAACCCAGCATTACTGAACAACAGTTACTCCAAAAATAATCATAAAGCTTTGAAGGGATTTCTCAGATATTCTGCTGTTTGATCCTGTGCTACTGAACGAGCCAAGAGATCAGAGAACTCAAGACAGGTTTTTTTTTTGGTTTTTTTATGTGTATTTATGACACATTCAACATAATGTATGTCTACCAGATTCCGAGCAATGTTCTTTTTTAACAGAATAAATGTGCTGAATGTTTCATATTTTATGTGCAAAGTGAATTATTTAAATTGGTTTATTTTCCAACATGAAAGATTTAGAATTGAAGAGGCAGATAGGCAGTTCTTCGCTTGCCCTCACTCAGCGTCACACCTCTGACAGAGCTACAGAATCATTTTTCCACATTTTTTAATCTGTATGCGTCACCATTCCCTCTAATCCCCCCACTCCCTGGCGTAGTAAGATGGTGCTTCTATTTTGCGACGAAAAGCTGACACACTTCATTCCTCTCTATCATACTGCCAGCTCTTCCCTGCAGGAACATACTTATTTTTCCCATACCCCATTTTATCAGGTAGATTGATGCTTTTATGTTTTTCACAAATGCTGCTGCTGTCATACTCAGGCTGTGGTGTTTTTACATGTGTGAACACACACATACATGCTGAGCAGGGCCAAAACGGATGTTTGCGTTAGAGGGTGATAAATCATGCTATTGAAGGTGTTATGTTTTACATAAATAGGAGATTTTAATATGTCTGTAGCTCTGCAGGCCACTTAGATAAAGGCTGTGTTGTGCCGTTGTGTCACACCCTTACCTAACAATACTATGATGATATATTATATTTTCTGAATGATAAAAACATTGTCCTATGTTTCTGACATTCCGGTTAATTCTCGGAAAATAGCTTTTCAGGCTATGCATGCATTTGTAAATGGTATGTTATACTGTGTGCATGTCCACGTTTATATACTGTGACTGAGGAGGCCAAAACTCTGCGTGCATTACCATGTGGGGTCATAGTTAACTAGTAAATGAGCGTAACACTAAGAGACATCTCCCCATCGGGTCAAAACTAAGCCTGGGTGGTGGTGGGGATGTCACAGCAAATATGTCACAGGCACAGGAAAGCAGCAGGGAACGCGCTAAGGCGTGTTTCTTCATCTGATCATATTCAGAGTGAGAGGCTGAGCTAAACCTTTATCCCTCTGCCTCATCTGCTGCTCACCAGAACAAATGGGCTTCCTGATCAGTCAGACAAGAAAGGGAGAAAACCGGGAGCAAGAAAAGCTGCAGACTCTGAAATCTCTATTTTTATAAATATAAATGTTCTGGCATGATGAAAACAGATGCAGTAATTTTGAAGATGTGCCCCCAGAACGTTACATCATTACGACGTAATGAAAAATCAAAATTTGCATTTAAAAAAGAAATGGAATGAGCATCCGCTAGAGAACGACTTATGGCTTAACATCAAATTAGCTGGACTTTCAGTACGTTGAAAAACTAATGCACCTGAGGGAGACATTTGGTAGTGATTTAAAAAGTCAAGCACTGAAAAATTGTCTTGTCTTTGATATTTACGCAGGACTAACAAAAACGGTGGCATCTCCTCTCCAGGTTCAGAGACGGGCACACTAGCAGATGGGTCTAGGCCTGGTATCAGCGGGGTCATCCTGGCGGAAGAACAACATGTGCTGTCTTGTGTGGCCAGCTCCTCACCCCTGCTGAGTGGCAATTAGAATGGAAATAAAGCAGGGCATCCTCACTTATCTTCCTAATGGCTGTGGCATCCTTTTTGCCTTATCTCTAGTTCTGCTGTCATCAGGAAACCATTGGAAATTGTACAAGATTAAATATCTGTTTACTCCCAAAAGGACTGCTGCAGAATTTTATGGTGTCCAGAAGGTTTTTGATAAACACTCAGAAGGCCCCCAACTTTTCATTGGGCATCACTATGGAGTGGTATGATTGCATGTCATTTTATCATTCCCTCTCTAACCGAGAAGGGTTTTTTTTAGTAGTGTTTTGTTTGTTAAAAAAGTTTTTTAAAAGAGGAGGTATAGCTGGTCATTTACAAATCGGAGAAGATCGGTTCGATCCCTGGCTGCTCCCAGCTCCATGCCAGTATTTTGCCCAAATATCCTTGGACCTAAGGATATTTGGGCAAGATCCTGAACACCAAGTTGCATTCATCATCATCACTGTGCATATTAGATGATTAAAAAAAAATGAAAGCAGTGCTTCAAGTGGAAAAGTCCTACATAGAAATAATCCATATAAGGCATGTAGGGAATGATATATGGAGAGGTTAAGTATCCTGTTACTTTAGACTTTGATAAAAAAAAAAAATCATCTTTAAAATTATGCTTAAAAATTTACAATAGGAAATAAGAATGTTTCCTATACAGAACTTTAGACATATCTGCACATCATTAACAGACACAGCAGCGATTACTGGCTCATATTGAATATTGTATTACAAGTTGGTCCTATAAGAGCTTTGCTGCTATTGAGCCAATCGAGGTATGCTACAAAAGAGCATTGAAAATATTAGATAAGAAACCTTTTTCATATCACCATTGTCATATTTTCGATAAATACAAGTTTCTAAATTTTACTAATTTCAAATTATTTAAATCTGCCTGTCTAATATACAAAGTTATACATGGTCTGGCGCCTCCACCAATGAGTGATTTTGTTAAACAAAAGTCTAGCAGTGTTGCCGGGCCACTGTTAGAGGTGATTGTGAATTGGCATTTAGACAGACCACCTTTTCACAGAATGCTCTGTCATATCAGGGAGTGAGCTTCTGGAATAGTCTTCTACTGTCAATGAGGGAAAGTACAAGTCTCCCCATCTTTAAGAGTCACTTAAAAGGGTGGCTGAGGGGCACACAAACATGTGATCATATTTAATAATCATGCTTTATATTGAAGGTGAAAAAGAGTTAGTGTATTAAAAAAAGGGAAACAACTATTAGTATAATGGGTCAGTGCAATTTCAGGACAGTCAGGGCATGTGCAATACTAGGGTTTGTGCAATATAATTGATGTGTTTCTGTTATTGTCATCTATATTGTCTTGTGTGTCCACTCTTCTTGTCATTGTTTGCCTAGTTACTTAAAAATATACTGTGGTATAAAATTATTATGTAAAAAGCTTATTGTTATTCACAAATACATGCCTATTATCCATTTTGTGGTGTGAATTACAGTAACAGGTTATAACATGTATGTTTCTGAATAAGCTTTTTTTTGGGAAAACAAAACAAACTTTTTCAAAAAGTTTTTTTTTTAATTAAGCATTTAAATGAACTGTACTAAACAATGAAAGGAATGCTACACACGTAGCATATCCATGTGTATAAATAATAATAATTATGTCGAGCATGTTAAAAACTGGTTTCAACAGGGAAAATTACACAAACCTGCATTTTTGCTTGTTTTTACTGCACTATCACCACCTCGAACTTCTAAAAACTACGTGTTACAATAACAAAGAAGAAAATGAATGAAAAATTAACATATACAGAGTTTTACAGTGAACTGTCTTGGAGGAGGTTTGTGCTCTCGTAGTGCTTCTTGGCTATAATATTATAATCATTTCTAAGCTCATTTTTTAAATTTGCTTTCATTTTGCAGGAATGGTTAGCACTCTAATGCACTGAATGAAGATGGCGACCGTACTATTACACCTGCACTTTTGATTTGAGCTTCGTGCAGCCACACAGAGCTGTGAGCATGTCTGTGGAATTCAGCAGAAAAACAGTGAAACTGACAATTCTTTAAACAGCTATTTTATTTTTTTCTGACTAACAACTTCCTGTGTTCATGTGACCAATAACTGTCATTTCTCAGAAACAAGGTAGAAGTACGGGGCTGGTGGTAAAATTCCACAAAAGTTCTTAAAACCAAAAACATAGGGGATGTTATGAGTCATACATAAGGGATGTTAGGGTTTCTTATTGCTGACATGATTTTTCTCTCTAACACTCACTGTTTTCATTTTCACTAGCATTATATGCTGTAATATGCAACAATAAGTCAGTTGCTTTTGTCCTACTTTCCTTTGCTTGTGTTTCAGAGCAGCAAAGACTCATGTTGAGCTAAATCTAGTGCACATAAACTGGGAAAATATCACAAGTGAAATATTTTGACTTTTGGTGCAATATGGCAGCTTTTTTTAAATTTGCACACACATCTCTTTGTAATCACCCTGGTCTCATTCAAAAGGTGTGAAATGCTGCCGATTGTCAAAACCACCAGTGTCTCAAAATTATTCCACACGTGGTTTCCTGTGGCAATGGTGTTAGGACGAATTCTCACAGGTTTCTCACTCCCAGCTAAACCCCCCTCACATTTAAACCCCCTGGGTAAAAAAAAAAACAAAAATAATCATCATCATTAAAAATAAATAAATCAATAAAATAAATAATAAAAATAAAACTGTAAAAAGTATTTAAAAATAATATACAAAAATAAAATATATAATAAAAAAATACATTTTAAAAAGTATTTACAAAAATTGATATAAATAATTTTTAAAACTGGGTAAATGTTATTTTTCTATAGGCCAGATAATATTGTGTTCCTAAACCAATCTTGTAGTTTTCAGTGCCCAGGCTTATCTAAATAGTGCCTACATCTAATTAGCGAGTGAAAGTGGAATACAAGTGAAAACAAACAGGGCACATATCACTGGTACCTGACCGAAAAACCTGTGACTTTCTCCAACAACCACCAACAAACAGTCTTTCTCCCTTTCCAATAAGAACGAGGGCTCCTCTACATCGCCTCATGTGCATCTCTGAGATACCAGTGGCAGCAGATAATGCCTTAGGATTCAGTTAAGTCCAATTCCCTTTTGTTTATACAGAGCCAAATCATAGCAACAGTCACCTGAAGTCACCCTACAATAACAGAGAGAAAAGGGATGGGAACATATCGTGGGACGATCAGCAGTTTTAAAGGGAAGAATTCAAGCTCACATGCAGTTTAGTGTATATGGATGTCTTGTTTCCTTGAAGGAAAGAGCCACTGTGAATCAGTTTGAAGTTGTTATAATTGATCATGTTTACCCAGTGATGAAGCATTTCTGCCCTGAGGGGAGTGGTCTCTTCAATGGGTTGACTGAATGGTTCGATCAGAATGCAAATGGTGCGGCTAATATGGTACGGCTTTTGTAGCCCCGCAATTAAACACCTTTAAGAGAGTTTGGACCAATGTGATAGATGGCATTTTCCATCACCAGCATATAATGAGGGGATTGTGTAGAAGAAAGGTGTTTAACCCTTCTAGTAAAATTCCAGGGATTTGAAAAATCAATTCCAAAGTGCATTAAAGGAGATTTGGTGTGACATGACACCTAACTGGGGCAGTATACTGGATTTTCTTCTGCATGTAGTTATTGTACCTTGATTTAACCAAACTACTTTCCACTTCTCCCCAAAAAGTATTGCCTCTTAGTCAGTTTTCTACAGTACACATCAAAGACTGGTATATACACAGTGCAGACTAAAGAAATATAACCCACTTGTTTATAGAAGATTGCTTTCAGTCCAAAGGGCTAAAGTATGTGTGGAACAACAATTTACAAGCAAATCTACGGTAATGTTTACTGGAAGCAATTCTAATCTCCTGCTCAATTAGAAGCATAAAGCCAGTTGATAATGACGGCAAGAGGTGGAAACAACTTCCTAATGAATTCAAACCCCTCAGAGTGACAGTCCCCTTGCATGAATGAATGTAATTACAGCCTGTACATTGGTGGTCTGACACACAGGCACTTTCCAGGATTATTCCCAGGCTCTGAGAGAACACACTGTGAAGAACACAGCGTGATGCATGTATGCAAATACACCTCGCAGCACTTCCAAATATAGTCTCCATCCCGACAAAATATTTGTGATTAGGGTGGGAAGGTGCTGAAAGCAGAAAATAGAAGTTGACGAGCGTGTTCGTGGTGTGGATTTGTGACCACATGTGAACAGAAAAGCAGCAGTTTTTAGTATTTAATCTTTATTTTTTACATTAAGAAGTCACTATAACACTTTATTTTATATCCCTTGAACATCCACACATCCAAATCTGACCTACTTCATGTGACAGCGCCGCACATTAACCGAGCCACAGGAACAGCATTATGTGGAGACGTGTGACTAACGTGCATGCACCAATTGTATGTTCACTCTCTTCCCCCTTGTATTTATACCTTTTTCATCCTTTCCTTCCATCCATCCTTCCCTGTAGTTATTCTGTTTCACAATTTGTCATGCTGCAACGATAGGCTGAGGCAACGGGCACTATGCTGGTGCCTGTGAGCCGAGCCTCTTAGGGGTTGAGATAAAGTTAAGCTGACGTGTGGGTTCAGCTGCGTCACAGCGTCCTTTGAAACAGTCTCAGGGAGAAAAAAAAAAAAAAAAAGGAAAAAAGGAAGGCAAGGCATGTTCCTCCAGAGGTGGCACCTCCTTACACTCCTCCTGGCATGCAGCTGCTAGCTTTTGCCTTGGGCTGCTTCATCTAACCTCACATAGAAGAGAAGAAATAGCATATCTCCCCCTCCTGAGTGAGACTTACAATGGACACCCGCAAACACCATCCAACCCTGCACTTAAAACGTGCTGATTTGACAAGCCTGACATTTCTGGGAGATGTCCACATTGCTGCTATTAAATCTCCAACAGCGAGTGGACCCAAAGCCACCAAGTTAATTCCTATTTATATAAGAAATACAACAGATTCACAGGTGTGCCAGAGGAAAGCTTCCTTAGGAACGCCATTCCAGCTCTCATTCTGGGGAGAAAAAAAAAAAAGACAAATCCATCTCCTTCTCGTCTTTCTTCCCCCCACGTACAGTCTTTTCTTTCCCTTCATGCCCATCCCCCTCTTCAGCGGAGGATTGGAGTGCCCTGGTAAATAATTGAGGCATATTCCCTGTCTGCTACTGTAGCTTCCCCCTAATGCTTATTTATTTACATTTTTTCTTTTGGCATACTTCCAAAGAATATTTGGTTGTCCTGATCTAGCAATAAAAAGTGATGAAAATAAATTGTGCTTTGTTTTCTGATCAATAGCTTCTGGAGCCCACGTATGATCACACACGGATTGCTGGATATAGGATCAGTTTAAAGAAATGTAAATAATGGACTACATAACCATTCAAGTTCCCATCAGTAAATTTCTATTGTTTAATATCTGAAACCTCAAACTATTTCTTTTCCAGCTAAATAGGTTCCTGAAACTGACCAAGTATTTGTTCATGGCAAGACTGGATTATCCAAAGTCAATAGGAAGAGGAAAGCAGCCGGATCAAACAACAAATATAAATAATTCCTGCATAATTTTAAGAATGAGATGTGATTTATTAAAATAAAAGTTCAGAAACATCTTATGACTCATTGAATATATGAAAATGTGCAATCTGATTGGACAGAATTTTAGGAGCTGCAAGGGGAGATAAACTGGCGCCAGCTCAGTGGAGAAGTATCGTGAGGTGTTTGCTGACATCTGCTGCCTCAAAATATGAACTCCGCTGGGTGGACATGACTCATATTAGACACAGGAAATATGTCTAATGACATTTTGATTTAACAACAGCATGGACCTCCCCGCCCAAAAAAAGAAAGAACAGAAACCAAAACAGACTCATGGAGGTTCATCTTGAACATATATTTATAAATAGCTGTATATTTTCAATTCTTCCATACAAATCAGAGACATGATCTAACTAAAATCGATTAAAAGAGAAGAAACAGAAAACAATCAGAGAGCTGCGTCACACACGGCCCACTCATTCACATTAGACAGAAGATTTTGACCAAGATTAAAGGCAAAAAGGCTTAAATAGGAAACGCCTGCGATTAAATCCTTCTGTATGAGTAACCACGAGAAAGTAAAAACAAACTTTAATTAAAACCTCTTTTTTTAAAAAGGGAAAAGAAGTCCAGGTGTGACACTTAAGTCAAACATCATTAATCTACAGTGTGTGTACTGTGTTACAGTGGTTATTGTAAGAGCAACAAGGTATGGGTAATTATTATTTTTTTACCTTGGGATTTTAATGTGCACACCAGGATGGTTTTAAGCAGCATGACATCTTAACTAAGGCTTCATCTTGTTTGATGTTGAAACATACAGTACGCCTAAACTACAGAATACATTCATGTGTATTAACTGTATGCATTCCTAGAATTTCAAGTCAACATAAATGTGCAATTTAGCATGCAGCAGTGGCACTGGTATGCAAATGCAATTCTTTTACAAAAACAAACAAAAAAAACAGCCCCAGTGATAACAGCTTACAATCATTAACGGCAGCTTTTCTGTAACATGGTGTGCTCTTGAATATTCTTTATGAAAGTCAGCTAACTGCCTGGCCCAGCAGGCTCAAACATCTCTTCGCTCACAACCTCAACTGAGCTTAAGGGCTCAGAGTTAGCATCTGGTACCTTGGGGATTGTTGTGATACTCGGGTTTTCGGTGGTAATTTTGAGGCCAGCCATGTCTTCAGCAGTCTCTCTGATAGGAGAAGTGCTGGCAGTCAGGTCTATACCGAGCTTCTGCTCAGGTTCCTGGATGTCTGGTTCTCCTTGCTTCTCTGGAAATGAAGGTCTTTGGTCAAAAGATGAATAATCTAATAATAAAAAAAAAGAAAGAATAATACAATATTGTTAAGGTTATGGATGGTGAAACCATGGGAAATTGCTCAACTTCCTTGGTCTGTAAGGAGATATTTAACAATAATTAAGATCAAATCTCCTGAGCATCCTTTTATGACTTTTGTACTTCAATAGATTACATAACCAAAGCTCAGACTGCTGCATTTCAGACCGTGACCACTGATGGAAAGGACTGACCTGCACCTACTGTTTAAAATGCTAACTGAGTTCTTGATAACTGATATCACATGGCACATGGAAATCAGTGCATGTAGACCCATAGACATGGTCAATATGCTCAAGTTCAAGCTCTGCATCAGAATGAAGAAGAAAGGTGATTTAAATGACTCTCTGTAAAAGGGAAAATACCCAGTGAGCATCACTTCTCTGGCTGAAAATGCCTTGTTGATGCCAGATGAGAATATTTAAAGTGCTTCATGGTGACAGGAAGGCAACAGCAACTCAAATAACAACTTTTTACAACCATCGTATGCAGAAGAGCATCTGTGAACGTACAACGTGTCAAACTTCGAAGGCCACTCTTGTCAGCTAAGAATGGGAAACTGAACCTACAATTCACACAGGCTCATCAAAACTGTACAATAGAGGTTTTGAAAAATATTGTCTGGTCTGATGAGTTTCCACTTCTGCTGTGACATTCGGCTGGTTGGGTCAGAATCTGGGGCAAACAACATGAAAGCTTGGATCCATTTTGCCTTGTTCATGCTGCTGGTGGTGGTGGTGTTGTGACGGTGGGGGAAATTTCTTGGCACGCTTTGGGCTCGTTAGTATCAGTACAGTACCCCGCCTTCTGATGGCTGCTTCTGAGACAATAACGCGCCATTCCAGTCATCTTAAACTCCCTTCTTGAACATGACAATAAGTTTATTTTACTGAAATGGCCTCCCCAGTCACCAGATCTTAGTCGAATGGACTTCACAACTCTGCAACAACTGTGTGACGCTGTCATCTCAATATGGACCAAAACCTCTGACAAATGTTTCCATCTCCTTGTTGAATCTCTGCCATGAAGAATTAAAAATGTTCTCAAGGTAAAATGGGGTCCAATCCATTACCTAATGAAGTGTTCAGTATAGACCACTTTACCTGCTGTAAAACGTATATCTGTGAAAAAACACTTAACACATTTGGCTGGAGTAGTTTTATTCTGCAGTAAAAGAGACTAATACAAAACCACTGCATTAAATGACTCCTTAACTGAGAGGCGTATCAACAATAGCTGGTTTTAATCGTGCTTATTTTTCTTCTCAATCGGGATGCCATCATAAACACGTAATTGCTCTATTTAGCCACACAATTTAATCACGTATGAAGTACTTACCCAAGCTACTCTGATCACCTGAGTCATCTCCATAATTAGCAAACATGGAGCTGCTGCCTTCCTCGTTAGTGGAAACAGTGGCTGATAAATCTGAAGTCGGTGCATCGAGTATGGTGAAAGCATCTGAAATAAGTACAAAGCAAATGCCCATTATTCCGTGTGAAAATGCATAATGTGTCAAATGGATGAAAATGTCCTGAAGTGATCCTGTTACCTCGGTCTGGTGGCTGCTGAGTGGGTGAGATTAAAGACTGATCTTGCATGCTTTTCTCACTTTGATTCAGTGCTGCTTCGGTAGATGGGCTACATTCATCGGTAGAAGGCACCTAAGGAGAGAAAACTGGAGGTCACAAATACCTCTAGCAAGTTACAGTTAAAGGAGCAGTTTGTGGGATACAGTGGCATCTAGTGGTGAGGTTGCAGATTACAACAAAGTCAATACACCTGGCCTCACCTTCCGCTTCTAAAAATGTAAGTGAATACTAGGTCGTCACCCCCGACTGAAAAAAAACTGAGCTAGTGTAGAAGGTGGATCCCTCCTGTAGTAGATATGTAGGTCTCATTTTAAGCCATAAAAAAGATTATTCTTTTTGTACTTCTCAACATGATCCCTTGCTACCAATAGATGCCATTACATCCTGCACAGCTTAATAAATAAGCAAGAATAAGATACAACAACCTTCACCTCAGTGTGCTCGGTTGCAACTACCTCTTCACTGCTGCCAGTGAGCACTGGTTGAAGAACATTTTTATTCTGGGCGTTAGGCTGAACTGGACGAGTTGGAATTCTGTGCAAGTATCCATAGCCGATCCCACAGCCTAAGCTAAAAAATAGGGAAAAAAACCCACGGGTGTTGACATGGCAATATTTATCTACATGCTTTGATTTAAATAAAGATTAAAAAAAAAAAATCAATGCCAACCTTCCCTCGCCTCCCCACGCTCCGTTAGGAGTCACCACTACCTCTCGGCACTGATCCGTCTTAGTGTTGTACACCAAAAGCTTCAAAGGTTTCCCCTCGTTGGCTTCAATCAAAGAAAAGAAATCCTCGGACTGCAGACGTTTCACACAAAAATAAGGTTTTTGTTATTTCTTTTAATAATGTCTGCTAGTTAAAACAATTATTTCTTATTTGGAATAAAAGTCAAAAGACAAGAAATCTTACATCTTGTAACACTTGGTCAGCTCCAACTATGAAGTCATTGTATGCATCCAGGCCTGCGAGAGCGGCGGGAGAATTTGGTTCCACTTCCTAAAAGTTTTTTTAAAAATTCTAAAATCTACCAAAATTATTAACATTTGCAATTTTAAGGCCTTTGAACACAGAATGCAATGATTTTTCAGACTCACTTATTCTTAAGGCAACTGTTCAATTCAAATTTGCAGGATTTATTTTTTTTATAGTTCGGATCAAGCTCGATTTTTCATATTTTTCCACATAGGAATAAACAGATCTGACCAATCAGACCACTACATTTGGCAACAAGTGTGCTCATTGCTCAGCGTATGCACCAGTACTGAATGTGCAATGATATGGAAATAGTAAAAATAATACTATTTTACCTCAGACAGACAGCCAGACACTGCTCCGGCTAAATCAGCTCTCTAAAATTATTTCTGTACGTCCTCAGATGTGGTTGCAATTTTGCCAAAAAGAGAAAGCAGTCGAGATACAGCTTCAACTCCTGGATCAAACCAAGAAATTTTCCCTGCTGCTGTCCTCGCCTGAGAATTGGATGAACCCGGATTCTCACTTTCTTCTTTTTCTTGTTTAGAAACATCAGAATCATCTCATCATTTCTTTCAACTTCATTTTTTCACACAAAGCAAGACTTTTGTTGTGTTTATCTGTTATACGGCAGGTTTGGATCCAAAACAGGCTTTTTTTTTTAGAAAAAATGGCTAAAATCAGAATTTTAGCCATTTTTCCGCATACATTCGGTGTGCAAAGGCCTTTAACCTACAGTAACCAGCAAAGGGTGAAACCTGAGCGAAGACAGGTAGATTTAACTTACCAAGACATGCCACACATTCTCATTGGCTCCTTCAAAGCTGCAGAAGCGGACACTAGCCCCCAGCAAACCCTGACCGCCCCACATGTTACTGGGTGTCACCTCCAGCTCCCTCACACGCTGGGTTTTGGAGTTATACACTTCAAGTTTGACTGCTTTTTCCACATTTGCCTTCAGAAGATCCTTCAGCAGGTCGTTTTCCTTATTCTGGAGAAACAAAAGGAAAAAGGGCTACTCCAGCTGCAACTGTGCAGATGCGTTTTCTTTCATGAAAAAGAACATGAAATGTAATTACTGCCACTCTTCCAAATGAGGTTATTAATAAAGCACTGAAAAACACTGGATTATCTCATAAAGGCAGTACCTCAAAATTATGGAAATCGGTGTTTGCCTGCTGTGTCCTACCTGCCGAGTACTTTGCTTTATATACAGAAAAATGGGTCTTGAAGATGGTTTCAAAACAGACTACAACTTGCTTTTGTCCTATTAAGTTGATTGAGATCTATAAATATGTTATTCAGCTTCATAACGCCTTTTAAAATAAGTTTAGAATTTAAAAATGTTTTAGTTTTTAGCATACTTTCAAATACAATTGAATATATGCCACATTCACAGCTACGTTGCAGGGCTTTTTTGGCATTTTCATTTTGTCCTCAACTCGTCATTTTCAATTACAATTCATACCTGAAATGTCATAAAGATAGAAGAAGTCAATATTTGACACCTAGTTACTCATTTTAACCAGGAGTGTAGTGACACAGGAGTCTACTCACAAGTCGGGCGTTTCCTATAGAGAGAATGAAGTCAAAGAAAGGCTCCAGACCAGCCTTCAGAGCAGGAGAGTCCTCTTGAACCTGAGAATAAAATAAAATTACTTAAATAATTAAAAATATTAATAATAATTTAAAACACAGAACAGAAAACTTGACATTTGGTTTGACTGACAAACAGCACAGTGATATTATCGCCCCCCGTGTGTCAACCTAAGATATTGCAGTGTCCAAAATTTGGGACTTCTCAATGAGACGAGGTACCCGCTTTCTCGCGCGGTTTATATGTTATATGCAACTTTGAAACGTGCCATAACTAAAGAAAGTTTCTTTAGTGACTGTTAAACTATTCCATTTCCCAACAAAGGCACGCGGGTTGGAAGTGTGCCAAATGCCACCTCATCTTCAACATCATCATGGGCGGACACCATTCAAGCTGAGCTCACGAGTAACTACAGTTACACGATAACCTGTCAATTACAGTCAGGCTCTGCGTAGATAGATAAAGCAGCAATTATGGTTCAAAGCACAGTTAACAAGTCACTAAGCAAAAAATGTATGAAAAGTGAGCTATAGGGACTAACAAACCGCGTGACGTGTAACCTTGCACTACTTTCTAACGTACCCCGTGGACATGATATCCACAATTAGCTCCTCCGTCCGACAGTAACGAGCTCTGCGGTAGCCCCATTGCCTTCAGCAGTTACGTTTTACTAGTTCTGACTAAATGTCACTAAAGCAGACTTATTTCAGGAGTCATTACTGGTACATACACTCCGCATACAAGCTAGCTAGCCAGCAGCTGACATAGGTTGACAGCAGGCGCTGGAGAGCCAGACAAAGCTTATAAATAATGATGACAGAAAAATCGAGTTTCTTCTTCCCGATTTTCATATCAGCAGCAAACAAGCTGAGTTCGATTAGCCGTCCTTTACAGGGTGTTCTACGCGGTTGCTTAGCAAAACATAACGCCATGCTCATTCATAAAAAAAATGCCACTTCCTGTTAAGTATTTAGATATTTTAGGCAATAAAAAAACAAAACAATAAATTACCGAATATATAAATAAATAAATATTACATAGATTTGACAGTTTGTTGCCTTACTGCGCATGTCTGTGGGAAAAGTAATTAAAGATGACAACATTTATGAAAACGAAATACTATTCTTATTCATATTCCTCTCGCCCCTCGTCTGTCCTTCAAGTTCGGGTCCTGGGAGCTTCAATACACACACACACACACACACACACACACACACACACGTGTGTGTGTGTGAGAGAGAGAGAGAGAGAGAGAGAGAGAGTATTTTATTTAAGTCTAAAACAAAGAAAAAAATTTTTTTACAGTGAACCTCATGAACGATGCAATTAACTTTGTATGGCATCTTTCCTTTGAAGATGGAGAAGCCATTTATATATTTATTCTATCTTTAAATAAAAACATCGTGATGGTTATCTCACAGCAAGAAGGTCATGTGAGGTTGCATGCTTGTGGGCACTCTGGCTTCATAGTCCAAATACATGTGTGTGAATGTGTTAGATCCATAGATGTGAATGTGACTGTTAATGGACGTCTGTATCTCTGTGATAGACTGATCCATTTAGGGTGTACTGTGCCTTTTGCTCCATAACAAGTGGGATAGGCTCTAATTCCCCTATGACCGAGAATTAGATAAGCAGAAGAAAAAGAACTCATGTATACACTTTTGTATACGGTAGTTATACTGTACATTTTTTATTATAATGAATACACGTGTGTATTTTTATTGAATTATGATTTAACTTTTCATTGAATATTCTGCTTTTGTCTGTTTTGTGTTGAGTGTACAGTGTACAGACAGAAGGCAGCGGAACATTTTCTTCTTTACCTTGGCCGTCGATCATTTCAGACTTTTATCTGCTGTAATATTTGTCTTGAATGCACACCTTTCACAGATGGTTTGGTCGACTCTGCCATCACTAGACAGCACCTGTTCTTTTCCCACCATGATAAAATAAATTAATTAATTAATTAATTAATAAAGTTCTCTTGTCCTTAAAGTTTTCTGAGTTGAATGAAATGCAAATGTACATAAGTCTGTATTTGTAAGAGTTTCACACAGTGGTGGATTGCCACACAAAGTCTCACACTTCTCAAACTTTCAGCTTTTCATAGCAGTACATTTAATGTGAATTGATCCACATGGACTATTGATACTGGCTGGTAACTTAACATCTGCCCGGTTTCCCAATCTCAAATGGGTATAAAAGCAAACTGCAGCTTGTCATCAGTGCTCCAACATGATGCGGCTTGTGCTTCTTCTGTCCTGTATTGGTAAGCCCACCTGACTTAAATAATTTTCTGTGCCTATATTTTCTGAACGTTAAAACTATATTACCACATCTGTCCATGTGTGTGCTGAAGGGCTGATTTGTGCCAAAGAACCTCTCAACTACAAAGTTGACAATGAGAGGGTGATAGGCGGCAGTAATGCTCAACCAAACACATGGAAATGGCAGGTAAATCCTCTGAACACTAATGATATTTTTATTTTTCTATCTTTTGATGCAAATAGGTTTTGTACTGTAGTTTTAAAATACTAGATTTAGAAAAAAAACTCCATCTCCACCATATTTTCATATATCTTTAATATTTCACAGGTTTCTGTGCAGTATGATCAATTCTATGATGGCTCATTCTACCACATGTGCGGAGGATCTGTTGTTGATAGCTTCCACATCATGACTGCAGCTCACTGCATCCTCAGGTTTGGGCTCTGACCATGATTATTCTTAATGACACCATTTCCTTTGTGCATTTTGTAATATTTTAAAGTCGATCTTGGTGTCTCCTGGGCTGAACAAAAGAGTGTAAGTAAGCACTGTACTTATGTTTTTTCCATGTCCTTCTCAGCCCAGATGCTAGTCAGTACCGTGTAGTGGTGGGTGAGTATGACCTGTATAAGTTAGAAGGCAGTGAGCAGTTCATCCATGTGGAAAAAATTACAGTCCACCCTGGCTGGAATGGTGATCTTCGTTATGGGTAAGTGGCAGCATGTCAGATCACCTCTCTCAATTAAGCCTCATTTAAATATGAAATGTTAATCTCAGCAAACAAGCAACTATTAAAATTATACAACTCTATCTTTGGTTATTTTTTCTTAGAAATGACATTGCTCTCTTGAGACTCGCTGGTCCCATCTATGACAGTGGTTACGTGGCTATAGCTAATCTCCCCTACCCGGACCAGACACTGCCTCATGGCTTCACCTGTTACATCACCGGCTGGGGATTAGTAGACTGTGAGTACACCTGGGTGCTAAATGTACACATATACACACCCTATATGTGGATGTAATAAAAAGGTTCCTGCATTCTTTCTCCACTGAATCAGATGGAGGTAGCCCTGCCATCCTACAGGTGGCTCCCATCAATGTGGTGGAGCACTCGGTCTGCTCCCAGCCCGAGTGGTGGGGCAGCATTGCTCTAGAAACCATGGTGTGTGCCGGAGGGGATGGGATCATAGCAGGCTGCCAGGTAGAGGAGGTTTCGCCTCATGCTGCAACTATCATATTGTTAACAACAATACTGTGTTAAGACATTCTCACAGTCATTGCACGCTATGTTCTTATTGTTATCTGTCCCAGGGCGACTCTGGAGGTCCTCTGAACTGCTTTACTGATGGAGCCTGGAGAGTCCACGGTGTTGTCAGTTACGGCCCATCTGGTATGTGCAACCAAGTGTTCAAACCCACGGTCTTCACCAGAGTCTCTTCCTTTGAAGACTGGATGTTTTCAGTGAGTCTCTTGATGCCTCTGTGCTTTTGTTTGGCGACTATAACCTTATAAAGCGTGACTCATTATTTTATCTATTTATTTTTTCAGGTTATGGGTCTTGCTTAAATGGCACCGCATTCCTTACAATTCTCAAATGCAACCTGCAAAATAAAATTGATGTGCATCTCATTCATGTTCTGCGCAGCAGATATTTGCCTGTAGTTCTTGAATTTGCCAAAGGGTGGCAAAACCACCTCATGTTCTGACCAAACAACGTCCTGCTTTTCTCTCAGAATCAGATCCTTTTAATGGCATTCCGGTACTTTCCCACAATTTCAGAAACACATTTTCTACTGAATGCATTTGCTGTTGGTGTACTCCTTTTGCGACCAGTCCATACATGTGCCACAGTTTTTGTTTGAATACCAACACAGCGGCTACGGTTGTGACCTCCTGACCTCCCGAACCACAGTTTTAGTTGATGGAAAATTTCTAAGGATGTTTCAAACTGAGAACCTCTTTTTAAAAAAAACAGGCTTAAGTAGCAGTGAATTACAAGGACAACTGGAATATTCTTGCATGGTGTACCTGAACACCCTGTCCCAACAAGCAGAAAACCTTTTTTTCCCTCTCTTTTTAATTGTGGCCAAATGCTATATGTAGTCATAGGCTCAACATTTCCTTCTTGTCTGGAATTTCTGGCCATATGTTTGTGGTAGTAGTCAGGAGACTTCTGCATGACATCATATAAAGTGTTTTTCTCCACACCATGGAGACCAAAAACCACAGATACATTCCAGTGGTTTACATTAGAACCTAACAGGAATGTTGTTTCAATAGATTTAAGGAGAAATGTCAATTTTCTTTAATACAGTAGAAGAAAATGGTCTTAATGGTTTCCCAAATAGAAGCTAAACTAATATAAAAAAAAAGTTTAGTAAGCAATTAGATCCCTCTGAATTTTTCATTCAGTTCAAGTTTATTCATTTGGCAACATAACAAGGCCTCAAGGTTCTTTTTACTCTAACGTAAAGACCCGAAAACCCCAATTGTCATATGATTCTCTATGAACAAGCACTACATGACGCCAGGAAGGAAAAACTCCCTTTTAAGAGGACAAAAATCTCCAGCACAACCAGGCTCAGGGAAGAGCAGCTGTATTGGGAAAGAGGAAGACAGGAAAAAACACAAACTATGGGAGAGAGATGACACAATGTAAAGGCATGCAGCCGTGGCATATAAGCACCTGTGGGAAGTCCCCCAGCAGTTTGAGCTTGCTTCAGCATAACCAAGGGATACTTCAGGATCACAGTCCTTTCAGATTTAGCTTTAAGTCTAATCTTAAAAGTAAAGATGGCGTCTGTCCCCTGAACTTTCGCACAGAAGCATTTTACTAAACGTTACGGTCGTCCCAGGGTTTACACATTTGTGTAAAACACCAAATACGTCCTGTTTGACAGATCTAGTAACAAATTGTCAATTGTAATGTAATCGTTGTTCTTTTCTAATGAACAACTAGATTAACTTGGATCCTGTGTTTTTATTGTAATGAGTGGTAAAAACTGCAGTATGGAGAGCACAATTAGTTTTTTTCCTTTGCTAGAGGTTTCACCACCACTGGTGTAAAGTAGCAGTGTACTGTAGATTACCTGAGCTACACATAATTTGAAAGTACATTAGTGTGCTTATTTTACTTTTGCTACTTTTAGCTTCACATGTTTAATGCAAACCCTGACCCCAGGAAGGGTTTGTGTCTCTGGCTGGAATTGAACCAGAAACCCTTTGCTTGGCAAACAGATGTGCAAACCGCTACACTTCTTGCAATTATTTGCTGGTCTAGAAAGGGTTAAACCAATTATAACACATTTTTGGCTTATTCGCTAAAATATATTATTAATATATCAAGTATACCCCCTCCCACCAAAGAAAGCTAGAAATAATACCCCTAGGAGTTTTTGTCCATGCTTTTTCCCCCAACAATGCAAAAAGTTTACTTTTCAGCATTTTACAAAGACAAAAAACAGTCAAAGATTTAGAAAACATTTTTTTTATTATTATTATTATTATTTGGAGGGACAGGCTGTCAAAATGGCGTAGATGAAAGACACTGTTTCTGAACAGCAGGTTAATGTGTGAGTATGTAAAAAAAAAAAAAAAAAAAAAAAATTAAAGCAGCTTTGTTTGCTCTGCAGGACCATTCAAGCAGAAATATGTACAACACAAAAGGCAAAAAAAGTAAGACAATTTCTTTGAAAACAATATAAATTGTACTGTAATACATTACATTGAACACTCACTGTTGCCATTTCTTCATGAGATTTGATGTTTTATACAAGAGAATCAAATGCCTGCTTGCAAAAAAAAAATGAGTGCCCTCTTCATGGCATAAGAACATATATTGGATGGACTTCAAAGTAATCAAAAAAGGCAAAAAAGCGAATAATACAGTTCCAAAATGTGCACTCGGCACTTTTTCAAAGTATACAATTAATCAGAACAAGTTTTAACAAACAGGACCTGCATGCATAATTTCTAAAGGGTCCAGAAAGGCTGTTGAAACAGCTGTAGAAAGGGTGAGATATGTACATTGACTCTCTAGTGTCCCTCGGCTCTTCACACAGGTGACAGCACAATCACCTTTGAAAGGTCTCGTTCAATAATTAATGAGGCAACTCTTCAATTTTCAGGGTTTGCGCGTGCGATAAAAATTGTATAATATATGCAGTTTTTATGCACAAAAACCCTTTACATGTGTAAGTCATAACATATCGTAAGCCAAGTCACAGACTTCCAAAGAAATTCAGAGTACAATCAAATTGATCTTCGCAATTTACTTAGTTTTAGTGGCATGTCTCTAAGATATCGAACCATAAGGCTGCCTATGAAAAATACTTCAGAATGCTGGAGAGCAATAACCTTCATAAGTATACATTTCTCTATAATTCATATATTACAAAGGTCGACCCAGATTGAAAATTACTCGCTTTTGCTTAATAAAATATTCAATTTGTCAGTGATTAGAATTCTTTTGTCATTCTACATAAATTAGTTAGAAAATATTAGTGTAATTTTCTATGTTTACATTATAGGCAGCAATACAACAGAACCATAATTTAGTTTCAGTGATTAGGGAGATTCCACAGTTTTCAGTTAAGCTTAAATGGAAGCGCTGTGCACACTCTATTAGCATGCATGGCTCCCCCCGATAAGCAGGCACATCCAGTAAACTTTACAACACCCCATTTTATTGCCAGGCGTCTTAAATTAAATAACTAGTGAAATAATGACATAATAAGTTATCCAAAAAAAAGAAAAAAAAAAGAAAATAGTTAAACTGTAAAAGAGAATAGATATTAAATACTTGCTGATGGACTTGTGATCCCATTTCCCATAACAATGCCTAAATGTGATATGGACAAGGAAAACAAAACAAAAAAAAAACAAAAAAAAAACAGGAAGGAAGATTGCACTTTCAGGTGAAATATCAAACCACAGTGCTGCTTGAGTGAAAGTAGGCTTCATCAGAAATAAATAAAAGGAATTCATAAAAGGAAATAATTTAAAACAAAAGTAAAAAGACAATACAGCTACAGCTTTTAAATGGCATGAGCATTATATCTAGTTACCCTGCTCATAAATATGAAACTCCGTCATGTTAGCGTTTAACTGTTGAATCGATCCCGTTCGACCAAAACAATGCCTATTCATACATAACTATTTTTTTTCACAGATAAAGTGCTGATCAAGGAGATTTTAGAGGGATTTTATTTGTACCATAAAAGACCCTTGGGAGAGATCTTGAGGAGAAAGAGTCCACTAGCTTTAGGATTTAACACGAGGAGGACCCCTTCTACTCAAGTCGTCCGGGTGTTAGGCTAAAATCTAGGGCGCGAACAGGTTACCATTTGACTCTGGTTTTCATATGAAGGCCATCACAGCAAAGGTACATTGCCTCCAAAAGCTAGAAAAAAATCCCTGAGGTGCACATTCAGCTGTGTTGAGATTCCCAACCTGGCCCCAGAGGGTTCATTCCCATTTAGCGTATGGTTGGTGATCTTGGTTTGGTTAAACAAGCTTTCTTAGGAATTGAGAGCCACCACATCTTTTTTATTATTATTTTTAATATGCCTGATCAAATTGATATACGTTTAGTATCTCTTTCAACACTAGCTGCCGTCTCACACAGCAATCATTCCAAACTGCTTTGCTTACAATTTTGAAGGCAAGTCTGGAATTTTGAACGTTTATTAGGCGAGAGGGAAAAAAAAAAAAAAATCAAACGCAATCACAGCTTCCTCCAACACTTTGACATCTTATGTGCATTTTCAAACCTGCGTTTTTCTTGCACTGTCCACAAATTTTTCGCCTTGCGTGGGTCAAACTTTCACAGACTCCATCACAGACAATTTCATGGCTTCCTCCAACAGCTGATTGTCTGTAAAAGTGGCGGGGGGTTCTGGGACGGACTCTGAAAGGCCAATCAGCGACTCCAGGAGGCAGGTCCCTGGGTCACTGGCTGCAGGGAAACTGGGATAACTAGGCAACTGAAACTGAAAAAAGTTGTCCATGTGCTCGTACTCCTTGAGGGAGTTGTAGAGGGAGGTGGGCCCCAAACAGGGGAAGCCATCGAAAAACTCCAGGTCTGACTCAGACGAGAGGCTCAGCTCCATGTCGTAGCTAGCTGAGCGATCGACTGTGGGAGAGGGCGTGTGTGGAACACTACAGCTATGGAAGAGAGCGTTTCCCTGGTTGGCATTCTCATCCAAAAGTTCTGAAATGGCTGTTGCTCGATTGTCTGTTTGATCGTCCGAAGAGTCCAGCAGTGCAGCGTCTATATTGTCATTCTCATCTGCAAAGTCCACCATACTAAAGCTACTAAACGCCTCCGTAGATGGCTGCTGTTGCTCTTGCTGCTGCTCTGGGCAACAAGTGTCTTTGTCGCTCTTATCGCCGCTGTCCTTGCTACTTCTCGAACAGTTTTCTGTGTCACTGAAACACAGTATGCGGCTCAGGCCTTTCTCATCAACATCCAGCTGGGCGCTGGGCTCACACGGACCTTCGCCTGCCTCCGAGTCCTCACTCTGAGAGTCCGACAAGTCTGTCATATCGCTGCTGCAGCTGTTCTCCCCAGCTGCTGTCATCTCTGAGCTGAAGGGGAAGGAGGGCACTGCTGGTAAGGGGGTGGCACCGGTTGTGTTCTCCTCATCCTCTTCTGTGCTGGACTGCTCCTCCAGCCTCTTCTCCAGCTCCAGCTTCATTATAGTGTGGATATAATGCGTCTGTACCCTGGTGGAGTTGAACTCAATGCGGCCCTCCATGTTTCCGCATCCATCCTTGGTACATCCGCATGGAAAAGAGGAGTGGTCCATCTGCAAGAAGTAAAGAAAAGTTCTTAAATCATGCAACAGAAACTCCTAAGTTGCTGTGTCTTGCCCGGGTGCTCTTGATAGCATGAAATTGTTGGGGCTCTTACCTGACATTTGATGCCAGCCAGGCTGCAGCTGCAAGTCTCAGGTTCGCAGAACCCCTGACAGTCGCAACCACAGTTCTCCCTGGAGAGCCTCAGCTCGTGCAGCTGCCTCTTTTCCTCCTTGTCGATCTTCTTCACACCAGCCGCTTTGAGCAGCGCATAGCGGCGCTTGGACGTGTAAGGCTGGAGAAAAGAGCCCTCGTCGACGTTGGCTCCACTGATGTCAATATCCTGCTCTGGGATGTCATCCACTGTAAGTTTTTCGGCCTCCTCGCTCTCCTGGGTTCCATTTTTTGTCAGCTGAACACAACAAAAGGAACAAAGTTTATTTGTCATGTTGAACAGGCACAGTTTCATAGATCCCTTAACCACTGCATTTCTTTTATGGTGCACACCTTCAGTTTGAGAGCTTCCAGTTTCTCTTCCCTGAGTCTGTTGAGGAGTTTTTCCCGACGCAGGAGCCGCTGCTCCACGGCAAACTCTGCGAGCGAATATGTGCGGAGTGCACTGTGGCGTTGCATCATGCCCAGAGTGCATCCTCCTCGGCTGGGAACACTGGTGAAGCCCTGGCACCGAGGGAAGAAGAACACCGTCACCTGGTCAAACGTCACATTGCCCCGCCGCGCTCGTTTGGATTTCTTAAGGATGGACGTTGCTATGGATGGAAAAAAAAAAAAAAAAAAAAGAGGCAGGATTAGAATACATGATGCACAAGTAAGAGAGGATGCTCTAAAGAGGGGGGATTCTTACTTTCGTGCCACTAGATGGCATAATTCCCCAGCACTTGTACTTGAGAGGTGTATAAATGCTGCTGAACAGACTGTAAAAGGACACCCCTCTGATTCATTGCTCCCGCCTTATCATGTACCCAATTAAAAGACACTGCTAACAGGACTCTAACACGCTTACATCCTGTAAAGTGAAACCTACACTAACCCAAGAATCCATTTAGCTTTGTAACTTGCCCTACTGTGCGACAAAAAAAACAAAAAAACAAAACAAAACACCCAACCCAGGAATTTCCCTTTGTTGGCCAGGAAAGTGGAGGAAACAGAGCCGCCAGGATCACAAAAGTGGGGAGTAAATGCTTGAGGCTTCCAGATGGGGGTGAAGGGTGGAAGTGTAGCCCTAAGGGCAAGAATAAAACCTGCCCACCCGGGTCTCGCTGCTAGCTGACAATCCCCACAAATGGCCCAGTAACTGAAACGGGTCAAAGGTTCTCTCGCTGTTAAAAAGTGCTCACGATCTTTCTATACCCAGACAAATACAATAAAACCATATGGGAGCCAAAGTAGAACCATATGTGGGAAAAAAGCCCAATTATTCAAGTTTTATTATATATTCCACTTCCTCCACCCAGGAATATTCAACAAAACTTTAGAGACTCTTTTAGAGACAAGCAACTTTTTCCCTTCTGCCTGAGTCACCAGAACTTTTCGAATCTACAAGCCACATGTGTCGGACATTACAATCATTATTTGGTGGGGAGATCCTTGTAGACTTCTAGTTCGCCCTGAACTGGCCTTAAAAGACACAGAAAGCTGGTGTGATACCTGAAGCTTGGAAAAGTAACCTTTTACCTTAATAGAGGTAAGCGGCACACAATAGTTCTACTATGTGGTCTGATCTGCTGCTTGGGGTAATACACATAAAAATAAACTACCAAGGTACAGCTTCACATCCATCATCTTCTCTGCTGTGTCTAGCAGTCACTTCACAATTTCTGTGTAAACACTGGATTATAATGATCCAGCCAATCTGCTCCTTCAGATGTGTCTGCACGCCTTTTTTTCTTGATTGTCCTACCCCCCCCCCCCTTTTTTTTTTTTGTGTATCCCTTCACCCACTCACTTTCAGCACCTGTGCTGGGTGCACGCCCGGGCTTCAGACAAGGCTCTGTGTGTTCCCAGCCTTGGCAACCTGCCATGCTTCTCTTCCTGGCTGCCTGCCCCACCATCCTGGAAACCTCACAACTGTTTGCCCTTCTCCCGTACACTGCAATCCCTTTCCAAGCCGGTCCGTCCCCTAAAGCTCAGCAGACGCACCCAGGTCGAGACACAAAACGGCCCAAGGCCGCGCGACCCACATCATGCAAGAAAAGGTGAGGCTGTGCCTGCATGCGGGGCTTTGAGAAGAAGGTGGCGACACAGCCAAGGTGAGCAGCCAGTGCATAATGTGATTAGCCATTTTGCAGCTTTAGGGCATGAAATCAAAAGAGGTATTCATTGCAGAAGTCTGAAATCATTTCTGTGAAGTGTTTCATGGCCTGCCAGCTGCCTAAATTCCTTAACCTCTCCCCCATTTATCTAAGTTTGTTATCAGAGTCTCAGCGGATGTTAAAGGTAAGAGAATGCATTATAAAAACATGTGCCATCAGCTCTTTCTGTGATTTATTATCGCTGGAGAGAGATACTCACTGTTGAAATTTGTTGCCGGGGAGCTGGGGTTGCTGGGGGTGGAATCCAGGGTGTCCGAGAAGCAGCTCTCCGCCTCCGAGTCCCAGCCTGAGCAGGCAGAGGAAAGGGAAGAGGGCGACGGTGAGGAGTAGCATGGGTCCTCATCCACCTCCTCAAACTTCCTCTTGAGAAGCCCACTCATGGCGTTAGCGCAAAAGATCTGCAGCAAGGAGGAGAGAAGGAGACGAATTAGCAAATTACTAACAGTTATTTTAACAAATCATCACCGGATCTTTATTTTATTAACCCAATGAATTATCAACTGTACATTGTCAGGCTTTTATTTAAACAAAATCAATGGTACAAGTGAGTCATGTATGCATACCAGTCTCCTGCTACTCTCAGTTGAGAACAATGGCACAGGAAGCAATCAATCAGTTCCATTTGCCTAAGTCAACAATTAGCGAACCCTTCACCCTCTTCTAAATCTCATCGGCTCAGCAAACGCATAAATTAAGAGAGACGACCAAACAGAGGTGACCTGACATTTTATTTTCTAATCAGTCACTTTAAGCAGCCCTTGCAATCAAATATGCAGTCCGAAGGAAAGCAAGGGCAATTTGCCACTAGTCATAAGTAACGTGTCCACATAGAAGTCATTGAATACATGCGCAGCTACGCATAGGCAGAATGTTTTGTTGTCCACATATCCAGAGCTGAGTAAAAGATAGAAAAGTAAAAAAATAATGCTTTCAGTGGGAGGGAGTGCTGTCTGCCCTCTAATCTTTAAAAATATTGCCTAATATCACCTTTCCAAGTATAAGATTTGTCGATGTGTTTAATGTTTATTTTTGTCGGGCAGCAACACTTTCAAAGCTCGACTAAATCCCCGTCTTTTTCCAGGCAAAATTTCAAAAAGAGCAACCGCTGACATGACAAATGAGCAGATTTGATGAAAAGCAAGGTTGCTGCTTTTGTGTTTTATGGTTAAGGGATACAAATGTGTCTCGTGACCTTAGCAAACACCAAACAATCTAATCTTCCCAACTTTTGAGAAGTTGGGAAGATTAGCAGGCGATGCTTGCTGCTAGACGGCACAGTTTATCATCACTGCGAGGACGAGCCCCTGCTATCTTAACCAGGGAGGGAGGGAGAGGGTGGAGGGAGGGAGGAAGGAAGTGAAGGGAGAGGTAGGACACAACCGTGCCGTGCTCCAGCACAGACACTCCCTCAGATGATGATGTGGAATGGGAAAAGGAGGCTTTACCTCGTTTCACCGTCAAACTGCTTACAAATCTTTCAACATTGCAGCTGAATCACTTTGATTTTCGTCATTTTTTAAAACATACTCTTACTAAACACAGTACTGCACACACGTAAAACACCCAAACATCCTTCCAACAGCTTAAAATGTGACCATTGCTCTTTAGCACACAGCCAATTTGTCAGAAATGCTCCAGTGACTTTATAGGAACTTTGAATCCATCTGCGATCTGCATGTCTTGCTTGTCTCATCGGGATGTCATTACTCAAAGAACAGAAGAAAAAGAAGATCTGGAAGCTGGTGTACAAGGAAAAGAGCCATTTTCTGCATGCAACAGAGAGCAGTTATGAAAAAAAAAATCCTTATGACAAGGACAAAGGCAAAGTCAAGGGCAAGAGGCTGACACCTTCGTATAGGCAGTGGGTGCATCTTTGCAGATGTACAGGGAGGGGGTTATTGTTATTGCTGCGGTCAGATATTGTTGTCCCCAGTGCACGCTTGATGAATGAATCACCTTGCAATAGGTCAAGCCAACTCACACTGTCGCTGCAACAAACAAAAAAGCTCCCTTCCACACTGTAGCCTTCACATTACACAGACAATAAGAGTGGAGGAAAAAAAAGGAGGGGGGCACTGAATCCCCCCCATCCTATCCTTCAGCTTACTCGTGCAAAAAAAATAATCTCAAAATGCCTTGTACACGTATAACTAATATTATGACATGATGATGGGATTTGTCTTGAAACCATTTAGAAACACCTGGGTGCCGCATCTGTTGCTTTGTGTGTTCCCTTATCAGACAACATGTGTGTTCTGAAAAACACCACAAAGCTCACGTCTCTGTGCACGCAGAGCACGCGAGGGTTCACCTTACAATTCTGCCACCATTCCCAGCTCCAGTTCCCAGAAAAAAAAAACCCCACAAAAAAAAAAAACAAAGCTGTGAAGCATCCTCCAGGGAGTGCATAGCGCCAGCTAAGCAAAGTCTTTTTAATTAAAAGCTGCAGTGAGGCAGAAGGGGGGGGGGGGGGGGGGGGGGGGGTGCGGGAGAGGGAGAGAGAGAGAGAAAGAGAGAGAGGTGGTGGTGGTGGTGGGGGGGGGGGGGGGCAGTGGTGTCAGAACTGGGTCATTGTCTCTTGACTGCAGTCTACCTGACACATTGATTTGTTAATCCTGTTCAACGGGCAGAAACAATGGCGAGAGGTTAATCCTGGCAAGGGGACGGCTTGTAGTCAATCTGGAGCTTCTCAGCCTGCTCAGCCGCTGCACCCACTGAACAAGGCCAAGAGAGCACAGACAGCGGATGGAACAAGGGACCCGGGGTGAAAAAAGAAAAAAAAAGAAAAGAAGAAAGGAAAAAAAAAAAAAGAAAAGACATTGCGTAGTGACTCATTTGCAAAAGGGTGGGACAAAGATAAAAAGAGAGGAATTCGGCGCTGGCTCGTCAAGAAAGCGGTGCCTGTGGATGTCTGCTCTAAATGGAGAATGGATGTGATCGGACAGCCGAGCCAGAGAAGGAGCGCAGCATGTTTTCAGCGTGCGCTAAATTATGCATCACTGTCATTCCATCAACCGCACACAGGCAGGCAGATAAAGGACGCATCCACCGAGGTGCTCCCCAGCCAGTTGTCACAGACTTGGAAAGATAAATCTCTGGCGAGGAGATTTGTCACCAGAAGCACTACACAGCTCAAGTCAGATGCATAACTATGTCAGTTGAATAAGATTATCTTGATACATCCAGCTACGGGGCTGTTTGTACGACTTTAGAATTTCAATTCATTTTGATTTTAAATCTGCAGACAGCCCCTCAAACCCTTTTATAAAAGAGTATTCAATTATTTGAGAAGGATGTAAAAGAGTTTGAATTACTTTTAAAAGGCAAAATGCCACGGTAAATCTTATCAAACTAACTTATCGGAAAGCTTTAGTTTAATCAGAATCACAAAAAAAGAACCAAATCATAAAAGCTTTCTTATACACATCTTTGGTTTTGCACAGATATCAACTTTCACCCTGTTTGAACTGCTCCCGTCTGCCCCTCAGCCATCAGGACAAGTCACAGTTGACTTTGCCCCCTCGCACCGCCTGTCCAGCCCTTTTGCAGCTGATAACCGTGTGGGTGGGAGCGACAAGTTGCACTAATCTTAGCCAGCCGGGAGCATTTACATGGCACACTGACAGCCTTGTGCAGTGTCTGAATGACTGACTGAGTGCTCATAAAATGTGATAATGATAAGCTTGGGAGCCTTCCCGTGTGTGTAGAACCATGGCTGGGCAGGACAGCCCCTGCAGGCTTTCAAGGTACTGCACCTCTCACTTCCAGTTCTGACACCGAGAGGACGGGAGATAATTGATCAAAGCCGTCAAGGTGACGGATGGGCTGGATTCCAGCTCCTGCACAGCTGGGGGAAACACTGGCTCATTTCTTATGAAGTCAGCTGTTAGTCAGAAGCGCTCCACCTGCTGGAACAATGCAGGGAGCGCTCCCGCTTTCTCCTCTATAAGCCTGTTGTTCTCACCGAAGCCGCAAAGCTTGCTGTGACTGTGCCACAGAAACATTCTGTTCCTCTGCCTTGACCCGTGCACAGCGCGATTCCAAAAAGGAGAGGTAGTGGGAAGAAGGAGGGAGGACTGTACAAAACAAATAAATAATGTCATGTTTCCAAGCCACAGGAATTCCATTCTGGCAGCACTGCTCCCGCAGTAATAGTGGAAGAAGAACACAGGCTCTATCTAACCCAGATGTGTTTTCTACTGCTAACCACTGGAAAGTCCTACTCCCACTAGACACTTGAGCCAGCCACCTTTCCTAGCCACACCTGACAGGGTATTAGCTTGCACGTGGACTTCACACGCCCCAGGCTGCCATTAATCTGTTATGCAGAGCAAACCTAAATGTCCAGGTGATGCTTGCAGAGGACTATTTACCCACTGTTTGGGTTGCTTTACTCCTGCTTTAAAGGGAAGGCTAAAACTGTTTTTTCCACTCTTTACCTCGAATGGCATTCACTGTGCAGACAAAATGACATGCAGCTTTGATTTTTCTGTAACACGCTTGCAAATAACAGAAACTGTGCCAAGTGCACAGCAGCAAACTTTGAGAAAACCTCTTTAGAATAGCAGTCCACAAGCAGAAAACACACAGCTTTTGGGTGTGTGTTTGGGTGGAGGGAGGGGGAGTGGCTTCGGGTTCAGGGGTCATGCTCCAGTCTGGGACACTTGCTGTATGGAATGCTGAGAGAGGACAAAGCAGATGGGAGCTCTCGGCTGCTGTGTTGGAGGCTGTCAGCAGGCTCCGTGTTACCCCCTCCACACACACACACACACACACACACACTCCACCCTCGTCTCCAGGCACAAAAGCGTGGGGCCATCCTGCGTGACCAAAATGAAGCAGGCACAGAGAACCTTGTCTGAACCCAGCATGCGGCTGCTGCCTCTCCCAGCTGGGGAGACAGATACTAAAAGTGTGCATGAGCTTCCTGAGGTTGTGAAACATGCACTGCAGTGCACAGGAAGTGGCCATCCAGATTATCTGTGCTGTGTCTGACAGCTGCAGGCACCACAAGGCAAACTGAATGCAGGATCACACGATGGAGATGAGGCAGTTAGGATGTGGGGATGTTATTCGCTGTGCTGCGAATTCCTTCAAATCATTTGAGAGGATTTGGGAGTGCATTGGCAGTTTTAATAAGGAGGCAGCAAACAGGTCAATTGTTATTTTAAAGAGGGACGTGGGTGCAAAATGTGTGCTATAAATGGAAAATGATGTTAAATAAGCAGAGACAATGACTTATTTAACACATCTGAAACCTCCTTGGACATTAAATGCACAGCACCGAGTGCTGTATTCCTTCTCAGTAAACAAAGGATCATTCAGCTCTCTGTAGCCTAATTCCAAAAAACATGATTCCAAAAATGATCCGGGTGAGGTCGCGCTAGAGACGATTAAATCGACTCAGGCGCTTTATCGAAAACAGACACTGTCCAGAGATTAAATAAATAAATAAAAGCCCCAGAGGGCAGTGTTATACCTGGAAAAAATAATAACATTAATAAATCAAGACCTTTGGATGAGAATAACAATAAAAATAAACCACATTGACATCATTTTCTCTTTATAGTACTTAAATGAATTAGAAACTTCAGTCATTTACGCATTTTAAAAGAAAGAAGAGAAAGGTCCACATGCCGTGATGGAAAACTGATCAAACAATGAAGGAGCTCCGCATTCCTTGTCCACACCTGGCTCAAAGACTGAACTGTTACCTGCATGTGGCAAATCGCTAAAATCCCCCCCAAAATTAAAAACCTATAATTATATCGGGTCGAATAGGCACGTCGTACGAGTCCAGCCGGCTCTCTCCCCCAGCTGACCCGATCATGCCTCATGATTAATGCTAATTCTAATGACAGCAGCCCTGTCAGCTGTGTGCTCAGATGTAGTGCCTTCAGGAGTCGCTCTAGTTACAAGAGGCGCACCAGCGCCGCCGAGGTGAACAAGAACAACTCCGCACGGGCTGAATACACAAAGCCGACCTCATCAACAGTTCAGATCACCTAAATGAATCCGCAGCCGAAAACCCACAGCGGTGGGAAGCACGGCTTTCCCGGCGTGAGCCGTGAAGTTTGTAAAACGCTGATTAATCAGCGATCGATCTAAAAACAAATAAATCAATCAATCACCAAGTGAATGAAGCGGGTCGTGGAATCTCGCGTTTAAAAAGAAAATCAGTTAAATGACTTTAATTCTTTCCAGTTACCGTGAATACCAGCACCCGTGTGCTGCCACCAGAAAACAATTCATTAAAACTCAACTTTAACTAGCGGGGGCCACCACAGCCGCGTTCATTTCCAATAAAGCGTCAGGCAAAGTGTTCAAAAAGAAATCAAGCGAATAAAACCCTACCAGAGATGACACGCATAGACACAAACCGCACAGGGCATTTAAACGACTCCTGACACACGAGAATAAACAGTCAAACTATCTGGCTTCCCCCCTGCTTCCCTCCGCTGAGGTTGAACGCGTAAATTACGGTGTTCAATAACCCAGCAGCGAAACTCCCGATTCTGTTTGTACTCACCACCAGTTCAAGTATCCGATCACCATCAGTCACCGAATAGTCACGCTGGGTAAAACAGCCGACGGGTGTTAACGGTGGAAGTAATCCAAATGGCACGAATAAACGTAGCGCTTATCCCCCGCGTACACACAGCCTTTTTTTTTTATTCTCTCCTATTGTCTGTGCCTCTCTGCCGCACGGGGTCCGTACCAGCTGAAGCGCTTCCCTTGTCTGTAGCAGACTGCCGAGAAGCGCAGGCTTTTTCGTCAGTGGAAAACTCCCTCCTGGCGTCTAGTCTGACGCAGGCGGTGACACAAGGAGGCTGCCCACGCCGCTTCCTGCCCGTCCTTCTGTGTTTGGTTTGAGCCCTTACTACCTGCGTGAGAAAACTCAATTGGTCACTAATAATAATAATAATAATAATGATAATAATAATAATAGCCTGGGAGTAGTAGTAATAGATTGATGAAATAAACACAATAAAATACGTTTTTCTTCTTTTTTATCACCCTTTTTAAATACATACTCACTATTATACACTCTAAAGGCAGTTATAGGAATCCCCAGGTTCCTCTCTATATTAGCAGCTGATGAGCAGTCACAAACTGTGTGATCACCAGGCAGATAAAAGTCCTGCTATTGTAACGTGGGTGGTGCCTAAATGTTGTATACGCTGTGGCTTATTTCCAGTTAAAGGAAAACACTGAGTAAGCTGCATGAAATTCTGACTCAGTTTCTTTTTACATGGAACGCAAAAGTGAAGTAGGCTTTAGAGGAAACGCCACCTCTTATCATAACCAAGCAATCACAACTACTGTCCTGGAATGATTTCTCTTCTTTCTTTCTTTCTTCTTTTCTTTTTTAAATTACATGGTGAAAACAGTTTAGTTAACTAAGTTGGTTAACAAAGTAACTTGAGTGGCTTGATGTTTATTTAGGGCAATGAGATGAGTTTGAAAGCCCCAGAAACTGCATGCCCATCTTGTGTAATGGATGTACACACCTATTTCTTTGAAAAGAAATAGGTGTTTTTATTATTACATTTTCATGGCTGTAGTTTCCTCATAATTTCCATATTGTTTTCCTTTCTTCTTCCCTCAAGTCTTTTTCAGTGCAATAGTTTCCTCTAAACTTCATTTGTACTTTCCTTCCTTCTTTCATTTGTTTATTTTTGGGGTGATAGTTTCCTCTTAATTTCATCTTACTTTCCTTCCTTCTTTCATTTGTTTACTTTTTAGGACCATAGTTTTCTCTGAATTTTGTTTTCTTTCTCTCAGTTAAATAAAACAAACTCTATAACAGCAGAAAGGCCCCACTTAAATACATTTAACTTCATTTGCTGACCTTGTCTTTTGTCCCCAGGGATCAAGACTGTATCATCAACTCTTTTACATCATCTCTTTTAGTTGTTGGATTACAACACAACTCTATGTGTCGTAATCACTGATGGGATTCATTTGCAACCCTTTTCTCATGAAGTAGCAGCGTCACGAACCCTCCCCACCCCAGTTGATAAAGTCCTCTCAGGTATTTGCGAGTCTAGCTGCCCACGGCGAGCGCGCTGTGGTGGTTTGCTTTCATTCCTAGCTGGACCTGAATCCTGAGACAAAGTGTTCTGCCAATGTCAATACAGGTGCTCGACTCAGATATTTGGGGAGAGGTCTCCGAAAGCTGTGTACATAGACCTATGCAAATTGTGTCCTCCTTAAAGAAGACCCCTTTCTCACTACCTACTGTGCCCAAGGGCCTCCCTTAGAGCCCCACCCTGAAAGCCAAAAACAGGCACTTCAAGCCGAATGGCAGCAGAAACAGTCCCTCCGCAGCTCTCGCTGAAAACACAGAGTTTCTCTATTCAAATTAGAATAAGTGGTGCTAAAATAACACCCAACAAATGCAAACACGTAGATTTACTTGACGTCGTTTGCTTTGGAGGCAGCAGTTTCACCGGAGCCGTAAATTAGCGCTGGATCAGGACTGAATGGCTTTGTGATAATAAACATGGTAAAAACCACGGATAACTGCTCATCACGAAGCTTGTTTGTAAAAACAAACAAAAAAAGGCATGCGCAGTTACAATAAAAGTGAATAAATATCAGAAAGAAATATCAGGCACCTTTAACTTACATCTTTCTAAAGCACAAGGTTAAGTAACTGAGGATGTAAATAAACATTTAATAGTGCCATCTGTGCAGAGAGTCTCTGTTGTTATCGCTGATTGGATTGCATGCTTTATAGTAATGATTGTTTTTTGTTTTCACACGTCAAAGGTGTATAATCGAGTAAGGTGAGTGTGTCTGTGTGCGTGTGTGGCACAGCGACGCTCCAGTAGAGAGCCTGGGAGTCAGTATGTCCAGACATGCTCCACCCAATTAGTTTCCCTGTCGCCCTGCAGCTCTTTAAGACACAACAATGAACTGTCCACAGACCAGAGGGAGAAACTGATAGTCACATGAGCAGAAGCAGCAGTCACCATTACCGAGGAATTCTGCTTTCTTTCTTTATAAAATAGCTAATAATTACCAACATTCACAATTAGCCCTCTGTTTGACAAGGCTCGGAGAGCTTGGAGACACGCTTGCTCAGCCACTTCTATGGTTTGGTTTAGCCTAATTATAGTAGCAGTTCTGGCAAACTTCAGATAACTGACACAGGTTCAACAATGTTGTTCCGACAGACAAGCATTATGCAACAGGCAAATCTGGGTCACATAAAAAGTTTTAGTGTGCAACTGTTGGGTCCTTCTGCTCTTTGATCAAGTGTCCTTCACAAAGTTCTCCTGAGGTAAACTGAATTTTTTAATGTCCCCCTTTGAAGTCCCCTGTCAGGCTCATCAGTTCCCTTTTTGATAAACAAGAAAAAGTTCCAAGGAACAGTGCGACTCACACATGTTTACTCTCTCTTTTAAGAAAAAGAGTTGTGTGTGTGTGTGTGTGTGTAGGCTGGGGGGATGGTAGCGGTAGTGCCAAAGCCACTGTGAATCAGGCCTGAATACATTAAGGCCACTCTCTTTAAAAGTGTGCCAAAGAGTTCATGGTGGAAGACGCCCCTCCAAGAACACAATAATGGGCTTCAATGCTTTCCATCTGCAGAGGGAGAAAGGACTGTGACTGCACGTGCTGTGTGGAGTGGGCTCAACAATGTATCAATTTATGACCATCAGAGGCATCATAAAACTAGCTGTTAGATGAAGGGCAAGTTCATGGGAGCCAAATGCCAAACTCATCAATGAGTACTCAAACCAAAAACCAACACCAGAGACAGTGAGAGATTTGCACAGCTTGTCCTGAAAGCCTGGAAACAAGCATGAATTCGCAACTACGTGGAAGTTGAGAAGTGCTCCCCGGAGGAGCGAAAGAGCAGATGAGATGAGTCTGACGGTGCTGCTGTGGTGGTCAGACCGGGCAGACGGGCACAATGGGGCTCGGGGAGGGTGGGGTTGGAGGGGGTGAGCTGATTGATGGCTCCAGCTGTCCCAGAGGAGAGGAATACAAGCAGACAGCTGGTCACCTGTAGCCCCAGACATGAGTGTGATAGAGGCACATGGCATTGTGTTTCACTGCAGAGGGCAACCAGTGCAAGAGTTCAGGGCGCCGTTCATCACAGCTATGAAAACAAGCGGCAGGGCTACAGGGGATGAGACTTAAGTAGTGAAAGGAACTCTCGAGGAAGCAGACTTTGCCAACAAAAGCCTGCAAGAGGCAAACTTATTGGATTTCAAGCAGAAGGCGCAATTTGCCACCTAAGTGTTTAGTTAATAAGATTACTTTAAAAACCTGAGCAGAAAGCACACCTCATCATCTTCTAGGGACAATACAGCCCTCTAAACCATCCAGTTTTGTACACTTGGACATGACTGCATTAAGAATAATTGTTGAGGTTACATGAGAGACAGCAAAACGAAGTGGAGAGATGAGCTCACTCTGGCAAAGGGATTAATCCAGAAGCAGGAAGAAGAAGAAGGGGAAGAAAACCACCCTCCCCCTCTCAAAGCCAGTCAGCCAATCAGCAAGTAGAAGAGCTGGTTTACTTGGAGACCAAAGAATCTGTGTAGTGATATGACATCATCAGCTGCCCATTAAAGGAGTGGTCACTATTTCTTTCTTCCTTTTCCCTCCACCTTTAATGACGATGAGTGTGGAGATGCAATAAAGACAACTCCAAGTGTGTGTTGGCTTTTTTTGCTTCTTTTTTTTTAACCCACTGATGTTAATTGTTTACATAAAATGAGTTTGCGTAGTATTATATTTCTTTTATACCTTGCAGGGCCATGTGAACTGAATAGTAACGCAATATTCATGAGATTCAGTTGTTCAGCTCTGAGACAGACACAATTCATTAATTCAGCAACTTGCCTCTCCCGTCTTCCTTTGTCACCACTGCACTGTGACAAGAAATGTTCGCCGTTCAATGCCTCCATTCATTCCCCAACAAACAAGCACTATGTTTGGAATTCCCTCAGTGCATACAGTATACGCGTGTGCTCTTATGCTGTTTGTGTACTATGTGTCTTTAGCTTTAGGGCAAGAAACAAAAACCTGCCAGTTTGTGTTTTGTTTACTTGGCAACGTCACAGCGCTGTCTGACTAATGCACCCTGGATTGTCTCTCCCTGATGTTCGGTCTATGTTTTATTCATCTGTGTGATGTGCTATAGACTCCCTCCTGACATAATAATATTGATTGCCTAATAGGCTATCAGAAGAATGGCTGCACTGAGCTGATTAAATCAGCCACTTCAAGAGTCGAGAGTGCCTTTATTATTTGTAGATACCTGATTAGGAAAAACAACAGGGAAGCGCCAAATGGTGATTATCCTTAGCTGTTATTCTGTAGCTTAATTTTCTTAATCATTTGACTAATTGTTTAGGCTTCCCATCCATCCATCCATCCATCCATCCATCCATCCATCCATCCATCCATCCATCCGTTTTCTGCTATGGGGAAACTAAATTTAGGTTAGTGTGTTTTGAAAATGTCCTGTTGTTTAAAAAGAATGCCCTGAATGTTTGAGCTCTAGTAATGAATATTTACGCACAACACAGATAAACTTTACGTAGCAAGAAGAGCCGCAGCAGAGGCAGTAATCATGCAGGTGTAAACAGTTTTTTAAAGTGACGAAGCAAAAATTAAAACAGGTCCACGTTTTTTTTAAAAATGGATTTCAAGTACATGCATTCATGTTTGGAGCTTTCCAGTATGATAAGCTTAAACATGCTGTTGTGATTAGTCGTGTGAATGGCTGTGGGATTTTTTTAAGTAATTTGTTTTGGTTGGAGAAAGTGTTAATACACAAAAAGAAAATCGGGAAAATGAGGCATGGGAAACAGGTGCTGAAAGAGTTAAGAATGACTGACACTGGTAGAAATGAAGGGTCTCCTGCTTTGAACAAGAGTCCATTTAAATCACATCACTCAGCAGTAGTCAGAGGTCAACATTCACACACCTGTGCCGAACCACACTTCCACACGGGGCTCCCTCAATTGGCCACTTCATCACAAAGACGTCGTGATCATTGCAGACCTCTGAGCTGCCGTTGCGCTCCCCTCGATTGCTGTGAAAACTACTCAGACAGCGGTGTTGTCGGGACACATGTCTCCCAGAATTTACAGCTCTGGATGATTCTCCTCCTCCTCTGCTTCACCCAGAAATCAATACATGGCAACTTGTGCTTTATGGCTTACACGCAACAGCTCCAGAAGATGTAGTGTGGGAGTGCACGCACAGATATTAGCTCAACTGAGTGCCCAGACAACAAAACCGAAACCCCTCATCAGCTTATTTTCCTTTGACTGCAGTACTTCCTCATTGAAATGTTTACATGCAGCACACGTGCTTTCAAAGAAAAAGACAGAGGCTTCTAAAGCACAGGAAGCGCTCGGCTGCCAGTGACTCGTCTGATACTGATGCAGAGCTGATAGCAATTGTTAGAATTTGCGGTTGTGGTTTCCGAGATTAACGTAAAATCATTTTAAAATTCCACTCTTTGGAATTTTTTTTATTTATCATTATGATTGTTCTTACACTCTACTTCTGCTATTTTACAGCAGTTGCATGCTTTATAGAAACCGTTTGGCTTTGAATGAGTTAAAAATTTGCTGTTTCTCAATAACAGAAGGTTACACACGGGCAGAACGCAATGGAAGTCTCTCGTCACGTCAAACTCTCGCTCATACAAGGAAATCACACTCTGCTGTGTTTCCCATCACAAACGGAACACTTCCTCTATTTTTTTTCTTCAGTTCTCATTGTCTGCGTAGCAATGTCAGAGTGCACTGTTTTTTATGAAGTCATCAGTGCCAGGAAGTAAAAAAAAAACGAGCGAGCCCACTGAAAAAAAAACACAAAAAAAAGGCTGAGTGTGTTGTGTGTGTGTTTTGAGCAGTGCAGCTCGCTTGCTTTCGTTGTGAGAGTTACTTAACTAGATCCCATCCTTGGTTGTCGTCAAACAAAAATCACCACACAACTCCTAACGAGTGGCAGTTTTTTCACTCGAGGCGACGGAGCACAATGTGGTGCTGGTAATGGGGGAACGGCAGGGGAGGAGCAGGTGGGGGGGGGGGGGGGGGGTACTCGGGGTGGGGGGTATGTGCAAGTCGCTGAAGCTTGGAGAATCAGCATCACAGCGCGTTGTTGTTACCAGGGCTACAGTGACATGCAGGCCAACTGCAGGTGCCAGGCCGACAACAGTGAGGCCCAATTAGAGACCCTGGGAGAGGAGAGATAATGAAATCCAGCCGCACACTGACGTGGGTTAACTAAATAAGTCCAGAGTCATTTAGTGTTAACAAAAAGATGACTAGGTGGATCTCGGGGCAGGAAAATTGGTTACAGACCCCTTGATGGTCATTCAGATTTATTGACTGCCAAATTAAGGAGCCTGCTGGACTTGGTGGAGTCTTGTATATGAATTTTAGATTAAATTTAGGACTTGTATGTGATTAATTTTACACACACACACACACACACATACACAGAAACAAACAAGTAAAGCTTCTTGTCAATCTGTGAATTTCTGCTTTCCCCTTTCCCACTCTGACACTTACGCACAGACACACACAACCTCCGGGCTAGCCGGCACTGAATGGTTTCAGAATGTGAGAAAGGGACAAGTAGCAGTGTTTACCAAGCACTACTGTCCACACATCCGCTCCCACAATGGCCCCATTGAGGGTGGGCCCAGGTTAAAGCCTATTTAAAAGACTTGTTTAACACTGAGAAGAGGGGCCACATACTCAAAACCACAGGGAAGGGGAGGTTGGATAGAGGGAGAGGGATTCACAGCAGGCTCCTCACCCTCCACCTCAGCGTCGTCTTCAAAAGCCAATGTTTCACTTTATCTCTTTCTCTCTCCCCCTCACTGCCCCCCCTCCCCCTTTTAAAAATGTTTGTCTTTTAAAAATGTTTTCCACATCATGCGTATATGCACGTGTGAGAACTCATGTTAACGTGCACACAGGGTGAGCTAAACCCAGGACGGGGTCCAGCGGAAAGGAGGAAGAGGTAGGAAAGGCGGGAGTGGGTGGTTAAAGTGGTTAGTTTTAGGGAGGAGGGGGAAGAAAAAAGGAGGATGGATGGGCAGAAGGAAGGAAAGAGAGAGTAAAGGACAACGAGGGAAAAAAAATTTCCCCTCCACCCTCCCTCCTTCCTCCTTCCCGCCTTTCTCTTCTCTCATGTGAAGGACAAGCCTGGTGGGGCTGCGGTCTGGCCTAGCGATTGTGTACGGCGCCTTGCGGTGCCTCACACAGGAACCCCATTAATCACTGGAGCAGGTCTCTCACTCCTGGACACAAAGACCCCACACGCCGACTCCACTCCATACACTTGCACATGAAAACATGCAAACACAATGAATGCTTGCATATCTGTCTTGTGCATGTGAGGAAAAAGAATAGAGAGAAAGCAAGAAGGAAAGAGTGAGAGAGAGAGAAAGCGAATCCTAGGAGTATTCACAGAAGTACATGTAATTATTTCTAAAATGTTTGGCAGAGCTCAGCAGAGAAAACTGAGAAAGGAATGCCAAATAGTTTGGAGTCACACCAAGAGAGCAGTCTTGAATTGGTTTAGCATTTAGTCATGGAGAGAATTTGTTCCTACAACGCTGCACAGTCCTGATATTTAAGACATTAAAGCTCCCCTGATCTTGTGATGCCGACAATTCTCATTTCATATTATTCCTTAAAAAAACAACACGATCAGATTTAATTAAGCAAGAAATCTTGCAAAGATGACTCCAGAGATATTAAGAGCCCATCGCAAAGTCGTAAAGGAAGTACGTATATTTTATTTCCCCGCAAGTCAAACAGGCTTTTCCAGGTCATTTGGTGGAGAAATCCCTGCAGCAATTCTATTTCCATCAGCTGCCTTGAGCTCGAGTCCATGTGTGTACAGTCGGTCTATAGTAGGAACTGAGAAGAGGACACTGCTGAGGTCATCCCCTATATTAACACCACAGGCTCCTCTTACCACAAACATGCACTGCAGAGGCAAATATAAATATAGCCACAATAATAAGTTGCTTATCTTCACATGCAGCTTTAAAAAAAAAAAGTCAACTATGATATTTGTTGAGGTAGTTGCACTTGTTTCAGAAATGTGCATGTGAAAAAAGTAAAATTTTCCCTTAAGAAAAGCAAAAAACAAATTCCCTCATACTTGCAGAATCTTTTTTAGCAATACATTACCTTCTTTTCAATTTTAACAAACCGTAGTCTCTTCAAAGTACACACAGCTTCATTCTCCACCACGTTTATTATCTGAGCAGATGCACAAAACAAAAGTCTTTTTTTCGCCACTAAAGAGTGTTGCATGTTTACCCCAAAGTGTGCATCTGCAAACATAAAAGTAAAAACAGGAAACTGGAATGATTGATAGCACAATCTGCAGGTGGCAGGGAGGGAGGAGCAGTAAAAAAATGTGGAGTTGTCTGGCATACGAAAAGACAATCATCTGTGTGTGGATATGTGTGTGTGCTGCTTTTCCACCTTGCCTCGCAGACAGCCCCCCTCTCGTACTTAATCCCAGCCCAGCCGCTGTAATTTACTGCCCCATTGGTAACTAGCCATCGACAGTGAGGAGATGAGGAAGAGAGAAGGAAAGGCAGGAGCCAGAGGCAGGCTGAGGGTCAATGGCTATATCGAGCACATAAACCTCCGTGTAATGAGCAATATTTGTGTACCAGGAGGAAGGTCGTCAGGGTGAAATGGAGAGGGAGTTGCACATCACATGCAGACGCAGGACTCCATTTATCAAGAGCTACCGAGCTCCTGTGTAATGTGTTTTTGTTTGCGCGAGCGACCACACGAAAACTGTAATTTTTATTGTTGCTGTTGTTGTTTTAGTATGTATTGGTTACTGTTTTCTTGCATGGGAAAAGCTTCAGTCGATCTAAGATCTCGATGAGACTAATCAAGATAAGGCGAGATGAAATGGAAAACAAAACGGGCATTTTTTGCCCTCTAAGCGCAGGCGTTAATGGTCAACGGTGGCAGAGTAAATCATCATCCCAATTATGTCGTTACATAATCAATGGGCACGTCGTCATGAAGTGGATTAATCTTAATCTGAAGCCCTGAGGTTTATAATGCAAATCGAGGTCGGCACGTTGGACCTAACTGCCCATCGATTTTGTAAACACTCGTGTCTGTAGCTCTAGATTGAAAAACACACAACAAAGTGAATCCAATCAGCAGCGAGCAGCTGACCTCAGCTTGTGTAAACACATTTTGTGTTTTTTTATTTATTTTTTTTGTAGAAGGAGCCCGGGGTCTTTGTTGATGGAGGATTAAGGCACCAGATCTCATGATGTGTTTGAGAGTCGATGTTTATTGCGGCTACTTTAATCATTTCAGCCCCAACATGACATCACACACTACCAGCGTTCTCTGCATACGTATCGCCTTCGGGCCCCCCACTTAAGCCCCTCTCCAACTAACAGGAGCACAGGAAGGGGAGGGGGAGTAACAGCGTGTGTTTCGTGATGATTAAAGACTGAGCGAAGATCCCACCAGTGACTAGGCATCCTACCCCAGGTACTGTTAATCATCTAAACAATATGATGCTCCCACCTCTCACACAATGGATCCATAAGCACAGGCAATCAGCCATGAATGCATCAGCCCTGGTATCAGCAGTGCGGGGCCCATTTATGATAGCAATTGTGATATTGCTGATGAAAAGTGTTTGCTCAGTGAGAATAGGTGTAATGATAGGCACACTGACAACCAGCTGATCAACATCGCTGTGCTAATGGTGCCCTGATACTCTAATTAACCCTCTTGGGTCATTCCAGTCAGAGGGAAAAAAAAAACAATCATTAGATACATTTATTAATGTCTGTAACTGATTTGGATAGGGAGTTGCTTCAATTAAACCAAGGGAAGGAGGGCTTACCACTTACAGGTGTGATTAGAGAGCGCCGTGTATTTTGATCACCTCCGCGCTGTTAAACTTTCACAAGCAAATACGTGTCAGATCAGCGCACAGGGTCTGCTGCTGACAGGATGGCAGAGGCAGTGAATTTAATAAGACTCCTTTAAGATGGAGCGAGCTTTTAAATCTTTTATAATCTAATAACAAAGCTGTTTGGAAATCCTTTGCAAATCATTTATATATCTATAAATGTATGTACATATAGTTTTCAATCAAAGTGCTGTTATAAATGCGATCAGCTTGTGTAAACTGCGCTGGGAAAGTGTGAAATGTTGTTGTTGCTGTTGTTTCTGGAATAAAGAAACGCGTGACCCTTATCCATGCCGCAAAATTCAACAACAGTGGCTTCAGATAAGAGGAGGCATTACAGAATAACATGTTTCCTTTCTGTCTGATTAATGCATCAGCGGCAGATGCTGAGGGGATTACGTCTAGATTAGTATCCTTTCCACCAACTCTGTTTCCCTCTATTTGCCACACTGCCTTTCCAACGGTCATTTTTAAGAAACAAACAGGATCAGCTTCCCCTGTTTTGTTTTTTTTAATTTATACTCATACATTATTGTTTTTTTTCCTGCTGTTGTTTTTCTGTCAAATACACCTTCTCAACTAGATTACGCTTCAGTTCCACTTTCACAAATTGACTTCTGGACCTCGCCTGTGTGCTGTTGAATGCGAAACAGCCCAGTCAGCTGCTGTCAATGAAAAAGAAAATGAAATAAATAAACTTTTCCCGCATAGCGTTTTACTTCACTGCTCCAGATTCTTGTTTTCAAGCATGACTAATCATTTCACCTTTCCACAAACCTGACTCATCAGTTTTGCCCACCATATCGCGGCAGGATACAGGAAGTGATATTTTTTTTCTGCTGAGGCTGGCAGTGAGACAGGCAGGTTCTGGCGTCTGTTTTGCCACTCGGAGATAAAACTATCAACGACTGGGGCCGTTCTCCATTGTTGAGAAGAACAGCCAAACCCAATGAAGTGCATATTAGTGGTATAAAGAGACCAGGGTGTGTCTCTTCCCCTCCAACCTAAGTAACACCAGTTTTCTCAGTGTTCCTTTAAAATGCATTCACAAGCAGATGTCTGCTGGCAGGGCCTGCCAGATAATGACAAAGGATTAAATCGCCTGATTCCCACACTGCCAGCCCACTGTGTTTGTCTACCCTCTTTAGCCACAATTTATGGGCTCTGCAGAGCTGAGATAGATTGACTATTGGAGTATAAGCCTCAGAGGAATAAAGAGGGGAGCTAATCCGCGAGGAATAATTCCAATTCAAGGCAGCGATTAGGGATTAATAAAATTGCAAATTTTACTCAGATGTGATGGAATGATTTCTCTGTTGATGATCTCTCGATCTTGTGACAAAGATATGTCCCGTTCGGCGGTACAGCCCCTGCCGTTTCGTCATTCACCGCCACATTACTTGTTTAATAAGAGCAAAACGCAGTCAGAAAAACATGACACCTTTTTCATGTAGGATAGAACTTTAAAAATGGCAGACGCCTCATTAGCTTAGCTTGGTCTAAAGCAACCAGGTGTCACAGCAGTTCATTCTGAAATATGAGGAAAAAGCTGGCCCAACCTGTTTTCATTCCTAAGGTGTCAAATACTCCTATTATGTCAAAGCCACAGTCATCCGGGGATACGCACAAAGTGTTGTTTGCCATGCTGTGACGTGGTGGCTTCATGACACTCCCTGCTTTTCAAATGTGGAAGCTCGAGACCCTTGGCGTTACATTTAATTCTGTGTTACTACACAACACCAACTCCGATTTTGCTATCCAAGATGGAAAACAGTTGTAGGAACTTGTGGTTCCCATATAAGGCACACACAGAAAACCAACCGGCCTTCAGTTGTAAATGCCGTGCAGTGGTGTTTTTACGCTACCTTGGAATTGGTTGTCAGAGCTGAAAGTGACGTTGTTCCTGAGCTGACTGCATTCCAGGAGTGTTTGTCGGAAATGCATGGAAAAACAGACTTTGCATTGCTCCCAAGCTGATGTAGCCATTCATCCCCTCTTAGCAATACAACGCGATGTCTGTAACTTGAAAGTGTCACTGCAACATGGATAGAACCTGGTCCGCGCCTTGTGTGCGGCTAATTTAGTGACTCACAAATACACAGCAGTAGCCTAGCTTACAATTTTAGCACTGCTTATGTGCGCTGAAATCAGGGGTTAGTGGAGCTTGTCTGATTTTTCAAGAAGGAAATCTGGAGTTCAGTTCAATCCCACTCGAAACTTGGGTATTTCCCAATGTTCAGCTTTAAATGTTGTACTCTAGGTATTAGTAGAGATCTTTAAATGGGTCTACCTTGCGAACAAAGCCTGTTTTTTCAGCTACCAATACTGAAATAACAAGCAGTGGTAGCGGATAGATGACAGCTCAGTTGCAGTGTCACTCCCACCTCTGAAATTTGACTTGAAAGTTAAAAGGAATGCAGCATGAATGTTAATTCAACCCACAACATTTTTCTGAATCTTACTAAGCAGAAAAGGAAAGTAAAAGCAGTTACAACACAACAGACTAGTTAGTTAAAACAAAGCAAAGCAAAATACAAAAAACAAAGTGATAGAGGGTCATGAGAATCCATTGGCTAACTTTGGTTTTCCCCAGAGTTGCTGAATGGAAGATTCGTGTCATCTCACTCTAATGGACCATTGGTTTACAGTAATGGCAGATCACAGAGCCTCGCTATAGTTCCAGAAGTTAGCAACATATGCTAGCCACCCCATAGTGATATAATGGCACAGAAGATTAAGCTGTTATTTTTTAAGGCAAGATGTTTAAAAATTAAACTCTATGCTTTCAGTACACACAGATAAAATTAACTTTTGATAAGAACCATAATAAAAATTGTTACAAAAGTTTTACCTGTGTTTTTGCTGTGGAGCTGAAGTTAACATTGGATAAATACATTGACTTCAATACATTCCATTCAACAGCTGCGGGTAACAGTAACTGTTCAGGTAAATCCTTTCATACTTTACAGCTAATAAGCCTATAGACTGATGTAACAACATACACAATTGTATATGGTATGCAAATATTGTAAATTAATTACAATATCTGCTAGAACAATTTGAAGTCTCACCTTCTGAACCTCTGCTGCACACTGACTTAGTCAAGGGTGCTCGATTTGCCTTAATGCTCCATAAGAACAATGGATCTAAAAGCTGACATTTCTTGATAATGAAGTAAAGTTAATTGTATTTATTTAATGTGTCTTCTGTCTGACATGAAAATATTTAACCTAAACACATTTCTTAAAAAAACCCCAGTTAAAATATTTCAAAGCAGAAACATGAAACTAGTTGTTTGCGTGACTTATGCCAATTTCTTCCAGGTGAAAGGGGTTCAGAACTGTGCAAGCTTTCGCTGATGACGCAGAAGCAACTGGATATTTTGGTTGTCATGTTTGTCAGTCAAATGAGGAAGGGACTTCCCCTTCTCCCATTGTAATTTCCATTCTCCTAAACGAGTAGAACCTACTGTCATATAAAAACAAAGTGACCGCTCTCCCAGGAAACGTTTTTTTCAGCTGAAAACGACACGTTTTGGATGTTTGTTTGTTTTTTTGCTCCACCTGATCGTATTAGAGAGCAAAGCTTTCTGCAAACAAAACTTCACAAACATTTGATCGGAGAGGATCAGAGTGATGCTCACGACTGCTCCGGTTAAAAATAAATGAGCTTGATTTTTTTTTTCTCAAAAACAAACACAGAAGGGACTAAAATAAACAGAGCGAAACCCTATCACACATGATAGCCTACAATTTAGAATCAAAGCATAGATTTTTTTCAGTTGTATTTGTAAAATGAAGGCACTTTTGTCTCAACACAAGGATACTTTGGACGCACACTGCTTATTTCTACTGGATGATTTGTGTACCAAACCTGGCAGACTATCATTTGTCTGTGTTTTACTGGAGAGTCCTACTGACTCCTGCAGTTTTGCGGACTGCCCGAAATAACACTGTGTGTTTGTCATTTAGGGATAATGTAGCTGGCTGGCAAAGGCGAGCAGAGCAGCAAAGCAACAATTAGAGAACTGTTCTCTCCGGCTTGTGGACAGGAGGTCACTGTTTTCATTTGGTCAGGTTAGCTTGGCCGCAGTGTAATAATCGACTGTCTTACAGTAAAAGAACACTCACCAAAGAGTTGAAATTAGGACTCATATTTATGTACATGTTATCCATTTAAAACCTTGATGTAAAGCTGGAAGATGTAGTCCAGGTGCTTAGAGTCCTGAATTTGCTGATTTACGTTTCTATTTATAGCATCAATAACATTACACACGCACAGAGAAGAGGCAACAATTTCCACCACAGCGTATAGGTGATGCGGAAGATATCCTGACAATCCCTTTCTTTGTTTTCGGTAATCTACAGCGCTCACCTGTGACTGCGGCGCAATTGGCTGCTATCCAGATGTGTGCGCGAGCGTCTGTGCTTGTGTGACTAAGTGTACAAAAGACACAGAGAGTGGGCCAGCCAGGCGCCTGTGCGTTGGTTTGCCTGTTTCCACACAGTCTGGGCCCCAGAGGAGGATTTGCAGGCCAGATAGGATTAGGCTCCCTCTCTTTACACAACAGTGATGGGGATAAGGAGTCTGCGGAGCTCAGGAGCACTCCAAAGCCCCATTAATACACACCAGCAGAAACCGCACAGATGAGTACCTTAAACAGCTGAGCTTACTCTCTTCATGTTTGATTGTCAATGCCTGTGTGCCACTGGTCAATAATGCTCAGAACCAGGAATGCCCTATGGAAAATACACCAAACGCCCCAGTTATCAAGGAGGGATTTAATGGCACAGATAAGTGGCAACTGAGCTCATTTGTGAGATAAAATCCTTTTGTAAATCATCTACTTTGCTACTTCAGGCTGTTATATTTAATAACAAAATCATGAAGGCATCATTGTTGAGCTCTTAATAAAAGTGGGACCGTTAATATTTGAGTCAATTGGTTTGCGTGTGGCAATCTTCACCACCCACACTATCACCTGAGGAAGGGAGAAAGGTTACACAAGTGTGTGTGTGTGTGTGTGTGTGTGTGTGTGTGTGTGTGTGTGTGTGTGTGTGTGTGGGAGGGGGGGGGGTCTTGCAAGGGTTCAAAGAGCTCTAATCACATTAAGACAAGCCACTTACTGCTGAGTTCAATGTAACGACAAACTGAGCTTAGATCAGGCCACCCGAGCCATTCAGTGAAGGCAGCTGCAGCACTCCTTCATCAGAGTCTTTTTGCTTCACTTTGATCCACTGGTATCACTTCTAGCACATCCTTATGGTAGCAGTCATACAACACATCGCTCACATTAGCTCTGCACACACTGATTCAGAAGCGGTCTGCCATCAAGTCATCCACTCAGCTGAAATTTCTTCCTATTATCCCAGTCTTCCGAGGCTTTAACCTCATCCGTCCCATCTTATCCTAAAGTGTTTTTTTGCTTATCTCCTTCATTTGCAACCTCCCGCAGAGCGCCTAGATCACCCACAATCTGCCAGCTACATCTCAGCCAGCATCTGCTAGGCATACTGTACAGGACTGAAGGATCACTGAGGACAAATATTGTTGCTCTGGATTGAACAAACCCACATATATGTATTTTTTTGACTGTGCAGTCACCAAACAGTAGTGGTAGATAGTAAAACACAGGTTGGGTAGTAAGGTCAACAGCTACTACTATCACTTCATAATCTGGGCTGAACATGCGCCGTATCTCTAGATAAGATAATGCAAAACCTGGGATTAATTTTAGATGACTGCATGTGATATTAAAGAGATCATTCATATTAACACACACAGCATTAACTCAGTGGCCCCCCTCTCTGCTCTGCGTGTCGTTTTAGTATATTTCAGCTTGTTGTTTAGGTTTTATGCCCTGCATTTTAATTATTTTGGTTGAGTCTGACTGCACACATCAGCATAATTTCCAGGCACAGCAGGCAGTTGTTTTCAGGGAAAAGGCTCTAAATTGTCACTGTATGCTACCTGCCCACCACTAAACGGTATACAAACACATGGGGTTTTTCCTAGCCATAGAAAGGCGTAGTTTTTTTGAGGAGCACATTAAGCTGAATGAATTTAAAAAGGCCATTCAGGCCACATAACAGCATAAATGTAAAACCCGCAGTGAGATTTCCAACAGGCAGACATCCTAGCAACAAGATTAATCTGACAATCAACAATCAGTTAAATGTTTGTGACTGGTCTATAACCGACTCTCAAATTCTGTAGGATGCCAGTTTCAACAAGCCAAACAGCCTTTACTGTACAAACGTTCACGGACCTGCCTTCTCCTGGAGATTTTATTACTGGTACTGAAACACTTTTATCGCTGAATAAAACCTCTGTCCACATCACAGCGGCTACAGTAGAAGCACAGTCATTTCCTTTAAACAGTAAAGCCACATTGGCCTACATTACACACAGGTTAACCCAAAGACTGCCTAAAAGAAAAGGCTCGAACAGTGACTCAGAACGTACCTAGAGATTAAAGTTATCTTTTTTTCCCCTTGACTCAAAAAAAGACAAACACCAGAAGCAAAGATGCTAACAAGGGTTCATTATACAAAAAAAACAAAACGAAACAAAAGGCTGTTATGTTCTTGATCAGATTTTTCTCCGATTTTTGAGCATATTTTAAACATAAAGGATAAATGGCCACTAACAAAGACACTGAACAATAAAAGTATCTGAATATGCTTATTCATAGAAAAAAGAGCTTATGTGCTTGTGAATGGTTAAATGAGGCTTGTAGTACAAGTTTATTTTTTTTCGTTATTTTCTCTGAAGGTTTAGTTAGGAAAGTAAAATTTCGAGCTAATAACCAGCAAATTTGGATATCTTTTTCGTTCCTTCTTTTCCCAGCATCTGAAACAAGCTTCCATACCTTTGTCCTCAACGCATAGTTTGAAGCCAACTTTCTGAAAACCTGTTTGTATGCATTCATCTAGTGATCACACCTGTTGAAGTTAATGCTAATGTTGCTCATTATCTGCTGGGCGTGTCAATGAGAAACTGTTAGCCACTCACTAACAACTTGTTAGATCAGCCTGGAGGAGGGGGAGGCAATTGACTTTCCCAGGGGGCCATCTTTAGGGCATAACTGTAACATTTACCCTTACCAGGAGCAGTTTACAGAGAAATAAAAATAATATTGAGCAGAACTGAGCTTATTGGTGTGGCCCTCCACAACAGTTCCAGTTTCTCCTGTGGCTCTGTGGGAAAATGAATTGCCCACTCAGTGTTTTATTACTAGATTTCTCTGCTTTCATTGAGCAGTCAAAAACCTTTCTTAAGATCTGATTTAAAATCAGAAGAGGTTATTGTTATGGTTTAAACTGGAGTTAAACTGGATTTAGTGCCCTACATGAAATTTACACACCCTTTCTTTCCACCACTTTCTTTGATGGTCATACTTCTTCCTGAGGCAGTAAAGATTGCTGTTAAAGGTAAATCATCCAAAAAGGATATAAATCATAGGGATACCCCTGGGATTAAATTAAACAATTTACGGTGTAGGTTTGGTGTAAATGCCGTGAATGCTCCATAATTATTGCTAACAGGTCCCTCGACTGCCTGAAATCTCCCAGAAAAAAGTTTCATTTGTCTGACACTAAATCCAGAATGTCATGCCTCTAAATTACTTGCTGGCTGCAGAGTGCTGATGCACAGTATTCTCTTTTATTCACCCAGAGCTGAAGAGATTGACATGCAGCTAGCTAGACAGCACTTCCAGTCTGTTCCGGTGCTTAAGATTAGAAAAATGTTCTAGTGTGGACAGAGACAACATTATTAACCAAGGTGTTGGTACAGAGATGTACTTAGGGCTTCATTTTTGCAGCGCCTATGTCTTTAGCAGTATGTTAAAAGCTGATTAGCAGGCCCTGCACAGAATCCAAAAAGGCAAAGGGTGTAACTCTAATGCAAACCATGAAAAAAGAGGAAGGTCGTAAAGAATCCTGTTTCCGAAACCATAGACCCTGTCTGCCTTTTTACAGGGTCTCTGGCACAAAGGGTCAGAGGGTCTCTACCGGAGCTGTGTCTGTGTGATTACCGAGTGGGGTCAGATCGCGGTCATGTGCGTTAACACGCAGAAATACATCATCTCAAAAACAATGAGGTGCAAGAAATCCTAAAACTGAGAGCTCATTACAAGCTACAGCTGTTGGGTAGATGGGGGATGGCAAATTAGCAGGATGGGCAAATGGGAGGCTACTTTCACTGCGTGTTCTCTGTGTGTGCAGACCTGTAGATCGGAGGGGATGGGTGGGGTGGGGGGTGGCTGTATTTAGCAGGAGAAGCTTCCTGTGCGTGGGCCTCATGGCGCCGTGCGGGGGAAGGGATCCACAATCCAACTTGCTGTCTCCACAAAACACCCTTTGCTACAAAACACACACACCCTCTGGCACCGATTCTGCTCTCAATTTCCTGCCTGTAATTCTGGCTGCTGGTCAGAGAAAAGCGACTTCCTAACAGTGGAAGAGCCCGGACAACGTTTCACTGTTGAGATCACGTGTAAATAATCATGCATAATGGTTCAAGAGAGATGTTACGTAAGCGCACAGGAAGGGGGTGAGAGGGAAATCTGATTAGAACAGTTAGTGACATTGAGGAAAGGTGAACGAAAGAGTTTTCTCAAATTTTAGAAAAGTGCAGTTAAAGAAACATTCAAAGGGACATATCACACACAAAAAGATTTCAAACATGCCATTTTTAAAAATGATAAATAAGTGACGGTTTTTTTACGAGTCCACAGATCACAATCGGTTTTTTATTTTATTGTAGAAAGGTGAGGGGTTTCAGTTTTACTGTTAAATCTTTTGTTACAGAGAGTCAGAAAGTGCTGAGCTCTGTTATAGTTTCTTCTTCTTTCAGCTCCTCTCTTTAGGGGTCACCACAGCGGATCATCTACCTCTGTCTCACCCCATCACCAGCATCTTCTTCTGTATCTTATTCCTCCTTCACTACATCCACGAATCCTCTCTATGGTCTTCTTTTTTTCCTCCTACCTGGCAGGAGGAGGTAGGAAAAGGTAGTAAAGGTCTGTTAACCAAAGCTGAAAGTATCCCTCCATCTTCACCCGTTTCTTCACTTCAGGGTCGTAGGGGAGGCTGGAGCCTCTCCCAGTTGTCATTAGCCAAGAGACGGGGTACACCCTGACAGGTCGTCAGTCTATTGTCAGAAAGAAAGAAAGCTGTTCAGACTCACGTTCACACCTACAGCCAGTTTAGAATAACCAGTTAACCTAACATGCATGTCTTTGGACAGTGGGGGGAAACCCAGAGTGCCCAGAGGGAGCCTAGGCAGACCCGGGAGGAGGATGCAAACTCAGAAAGGCCTCAGTCAGCAAATGGATTCAAACCCAGGACCTCCCTGCTGTGAGGCAATAGTGCTAACCACTAGTGCACCGTGTCACCCATCAGAAATATAATTTTCATTTCGACTTCACAGTGTTTTTCTCTTTAAATACAGTTAGCGTTTGTTGAAATGTTTCTGTTTTGAACTAGCATAACTGTCGTAATCTCTCTATTAGCTCATTAGTTTGACACCACTCCACCACCACCGGCCTGCTCCCCAATAGTCTCACTCCATTGGCACCCCCGTGTTTAACATGTATTCCATCTCAGTTTATCACCTTACCCGGCTCACGCTTGCTAATTAGCGCTAAACCTTGAGCACAGGTGAGGCTGATGGGGAATAGCACTTTGCAGTAATTTTGCATACAAATCAAAACCCAAAATTCAGACGTGATGATAACACGGCAGGAAAAGTCAGAGGATTAAGTTGTTCCAGCTGTTCTTGACAACTCTGATTGCAGTCCTTCAAGTAACATTTTATTCACAACTATAAAAGCTAACTTCACTGAGGAACTGGATCGGGTTCATTGTCCTATTTGGATAGTTGCTTTTTTATTGCTTCATTAAAAGAGTTGCTAAGTGACACTTTAATACAGACTGAGTAAAACAACAGCGCTTCTGACGTTTCTATTTATTTACTTTTTCTAACAGCTAGCATTCATTCAAGACAGGCTCAAGGTGTCAAACTTCTATTTAGTCTCAACCTTAGATCTTCCAGATGATAAATGCTTTTGAAAACAGCCTTGTAATTTAAAATCCGCACAGAACAAAGGTTTATTTATACATTTCTACAGTGTCTCCAACCTCATGTGCCACTGCTGACCATCTCCTCAAAGAACAATTCCTAATTCATGGACATTACAGGACCCGGAGGATGTTCCTAATTACAGGGCGCGTGCAAACCAAACCAAGCTGGAGGGCTAAGAACACAGAAACATCAGGCTGGAGCCGATTTTACTGCTGTTGCCAAGGCAGAGAAGAGCATGGAGGAAGTCCTAAATCAATCCCACTCAGTGAGGGCTCACAGTAGGAAGGAGGCTGTCATCATCAGGAGGTGGATCTGTCACGATCAATTACAAAGCCACAGGGAATACCCCTAATGAATTCGGATTCAAGCCTTTGTCTTTCTGTTTTAATTTTAGACCTTTTCTGCACTGATGAATTCCTAACAGTTAGATTATACATTTAAAGCCTCATAAATCCTTTTCCCCCCCACAAAATCTAAGATTTTGTGATTATGTCATCAAAAGTCTTTTGCTTGTCTGAATATCGACACGTACAACGCTACATTTATGTAAATCCCTTTACCCAAACAGATTAGACACCTCATTACTATGTAAATGTGTTAATAAAATTTATTTTACTTATGTAATTGAACCCTTTTTTTGTACAGATGAATAAAGTGTACAGTGCAAAAGTTCAGCAGCCATTTAAAGACTAAATTGCGATCTAAATAAATAATGAAAAGCATTAAACATTTGCAGTATGAATGCAGAACGGCTATATTTGCCACTCTGTTCCTTTTGTCTGCGATCAGTGCTGTTTGCAGACACCATCTCTGAGGATCACAGAGGGTTTAAGCCGAAACAAAGTTAGGGACAAAAACTGACCACATGAAAATGAGTGAAACACTTGGGGGGGAAAGATTCCTTTCAAAGCATAAACACGCCAAAAAGAAAACTCAAGGCTTCAATCAAATCGACTGTGTCATGAATAGCAGCTGATACAGCCACACAAAGAGGACAAAAGGGAAAGTCTCTGTTAACCCAAACAAATCTTAAAATCAAAATTATTTCTTTATTTTTAAAAAAATTAAAAGCTGTATGAGAAAAAGGTTTTAAAATCAAACACTTCCTGTTTTTTTTCAGCTGGCCAACAGGTTGGTAACAAACACCATGTGGTCATAGCAACACAGTAAATTAATCAAAGTTATTAGCCTCACACAAAAATAACAACAACAAAATGAATTGCATTCAGACAGACAATCCCGCTGTGCAGTGCAAGGACATTGGGGTGTATCGATTCCTGCAAAGCTTTACCAATGTTCTCCTCGAATGTAGGTCAATAAGGCTGCAGACTCGTTCAAGTGCAGCTTCAGTCAGATATTTAGGTCACACCCCAATTACAGCACGGCAGAGAGATGAGCTTTGCAGAAGAAATATCTTTACAGAATACAGGCATTTCTTTGAATATTATTTTGTAGTTATTTTGAGACCCAGCCATGACAGGGGCTCACAGCAACAAGCGACGGTAGCTGATAGATGACAGCTCGGGTGACTGGGTTTGAAAGTGGACCTGTCTAGCCTCTATGCTAATGCTCTGGCTCCTAGACGGTCTTCTGCTGGCAATACTCTCTGTCAAGCACCGAGCCCTTTCTTGTAGATGACAACGGCATTAATAGAGGCAGGTTGACATCACTGGAAGAGTATGCAACATCAAAGCGGACTTGTCAATGTAGACCTCAGGCTGGTTTTGTTTGTACTTTTGTTGTAGGCAATTTTCAAAATTCGCATCCCAAAACATATCCATGCATCCATCCTGCATGCCGAAACTCACTGTGAGGTTTTGGAAGGGGCAAAATAACGCTGCAGACCCTATTTTACCTCTCCAAGGGAAGTCCTGGGAGAGTAAGCAGAGTGAATGAGAAGTCAATGCCGTCATGCACAAGCTCTGCGTGTGGTCTGCATCAGACCAGCCCTGGGAGCGACTCTCAGCAAGAGATTGGATGGATGGAAGGACTCATTGAAATCCTTGGAATACACAAAAGAATTGAAGCAGATACGCTGAAGTCTGTAGTGAAAACAACAAATATACTGAGGCAGGTGCTGGGAATAAAACAGACTTTTCTTCTTTTTATTTCAAAGAAGAGATCAAATGATACAGACAGACAGTTGTCAGGCAGCAAAAGAGGCAGGCAAACAAGCGTGCCTAATTTACAAGATTGTGATTAGCGTGACAGATTTAGTTCACGGTGACAAGAGGGCCTTGAACTCTAATTGGGGGTTTTCAGCTCTGTATGTTATTTTAAACTAGCTTATGGTGATTATGGCAAAGTGACACTGACTCAACTCCCACATACCCTGCTGGCAGGATTCTGCTGGATGAAGAAATAGTTACTCTTGGTTCAATACAAAACTTAACTTACATCATATGTTCTGAAAAACAAAAAGCAATTTCATGCATCCTTGTTTTTGGGGTGAAATGTATCTTCAAAATAGTGTCATCCACCCACCAAAAAAGCCAAAAAAGAGTAAGAACAGATACCGTATTAAAAGAAAATCTAGCGTTTTTCAATGAGCACAAGGCAGATGTGCTGACAACGGCTCATAAAGAACTTCTTCTTCTTGTGGGAATGAGCGTTTGTGGGTTTATTGTGGGTTTTCCAGTTGCTTCATTGCCACCTGGCAGTCAGCATCGCATAAACTGGGCCCAGCTGCAGGGTCAGGCCCTTTACCAGAAATCCCCTGTGTGGGGATGTGCAGAAGTAAATAAAAAAAATGATAACAACCTATAACAATGAGACACTTCAATGGGATGACTCTATTTCCATAAGCTAAAGAGAAGAAACATAAAAATTTTGGTGGAAAGCTCAAACATCATTTACTGGTTTCAAAAACAAGACTGAGGAAAGTCCCTGGGTTTTAATAACATTACAAAGCTTCCTCTCAGCTGGCTCTGTGGTCAGTTTGGTTTAAAAAAACAACAAAAAAAATCTGTCAATGATAGTGTATCAGTGTCATTATTTACTATTAGTATTAGTGGTATTCACACAATATTACAGTGTGGACTTGTTCATCGAATAAGTGGTGTATTGATGGGTTACCTTTGGTCTAGACTGGACTGTTGTCCTGATTGCTGATTGCCAAGACATTTGTGCATATTCAAGACCTCCTTTGAGCATGAAATAAAAGGTCTGATCACAAAGTTACAATATGTTTCTAAAAATTAAAAAGAAAAAAAACCCCTAATATTAATTTTGACTAAAAAATAGAAGCCCCACTGTAAGCACCGCAGAGCTGTCCACGGAGACGACCTCCAAGGGGTGTTCAGCCAAATTTAAGTCGTGTATGGTGTTTGATTGGTTTTTGGGTGCGTTGCAGAACTTTATGACCTCTTTTCTTCACATCACAGCATCTCTTAGAAAGACATCTTGTAAGTAAGGTGCAAAGACTAACTGTTACACAAGTTACACTACAAATTACTGCACATTACCACTTCACACGTGTAAAGTAATCTCAAGGCCAGCGAGATCCTTTCACTGTGATCATGTCTGAATAAGGCACAGACAGTAGAGTGCTGCTAACTGCTCACTCTAGAACAAAACTATGATAGCAGCCTCTTTGCAACTAGGATAAATTGGTGGTTGCCTGGTGAATTGGTACATTGGTACTTGTTATTAATCTCTGGCTCTCTTCCACAGCATGTCTTTTGTCCTGTCTTCATCCACTCAACCCCAAACGGTCATGGCAGATTGCCACTCCCTGAACCTGAGGTTTCTCAGACCTGTCTGAGGTTTCTTCCTGTTAAAAGGGAGTTTTTCCTTCTCACTGTTGTCAAAGTGCTTGCTCATATGGGGTCATATGATTGTTGGGTTTTTCTCTGTATGCATTATTGTAGGGTCTACCTAACAATATAAAGCGCCTTGAGGCGACTGTTGTTGTGATTTGACGCTGTATGAATAAAATTGAATTTAATTGAATTTAATGCAAACTTTTTGCAAGCTCAACGTCTGGGCGACCACTTTTGATTACAAGGTGATTAAATAGGTTGTCTGGTGGGAGGCAACCTGTCTCCAACCAGTTGTGGTCTGACTCGGTGTTGTAGAGACCCACCTTTTAGCACATCCCAGCACACCCACTCACTTCACCAGATGCACCTTGTTTAGTTCTCTCACCTTTGATTGGGTGTGGTGCTTGTCCTTGATTGCACTCACCTGTCACACATTATATGTCACACAGTATATAAGGACTGCATTCACTTTTGGCTCACTCTTTCCTCACTTCCACACGGGGCGGCAGCTGAGGTGAGGTTCTGTTTGGGTTTTTATTTTATGTATTGTTTAAGGTAATGAGTAACTTAAATCTCTGTTTTCTTTCAGCATTGGCAGTCCATGTGTGTCTTTCTACCCTTCCTTCTTTGCCTTATTGATTTAAGAATAAAAGGCGAACCCTGTGAATAATTCTGAATTAGATGACTGCTTATTCTTATTCTAACCGGATGAGCCCATGATGCTGATTGCTTAAGCCCTGAACCTTCCTTCCTTCAAAACACTCGGACTGACTGCAATTGCTCTCAGTTAGGTTGGTGAAGGTTTGCAAATAACTGCAGACTAAATGCAGGGTGCACCGATAACTGCACCTCATCTCCGGCTTGTCTCTTTGCATTAGATAACAACTCAGCTGATTGCCAACTGGTTATGTTCTTATATAAAAGCAAGGTTGATAGGTGCCTACATCACTTTGTAATTAAGCACAATGTCATTACTATTTGTCACCACTATTCGTGGCCCCCAACTTCAAAGCAACCATTTCAAAAGCAACAAGTGAGTCCACAACATCCAAGTGGAGTATGGAGTAGGAAGTCTATACAAAACATGATTTAGTTTTATCATCTGATTTAAAGACAAACAAACAAACAAACATTTTAAAAGGGAGAGATTTTCAATTGTGCAAAAATAAAAAATACAAACTGAAGTTTTAATTTTAAGAAAAAACATATTTCAATCTGGAAAGGTTACAGTATGCTTTTTTTTTATTTTTTGTCACCAAACATAATGAAGATTTTGACTTTTTTCCCACAGAATATTTCTTGCAACCAGTAGAGTGAGCAGAAAGAGAAAATATTTCTTCCTTAATCTTAAGCCTGTTATTCCAAGACCCCTTCCCTTTGGCAAAGAAGACACACTAAATGTCTTTCCCAATGTTATCCTCTCAATCTTCCCCCAGTTATTACTGGCATTAGTCTGGCTATTTCAGCTGCAATATCAAAGCCACTCAACAGACTCATCAGAACACGATGTCCAATGGAAATGCATGAAGGAAAAACACCAAATCTGTAACAGATTCAGCACAGGCGGCCCGGCAAAGCGCTTTAAAAAGCTCAATTACATCATGTTGATCTAACAACTGATGAGTCCTGGCTTTCTAACAACCCAGACCTGAGACTCCTTCTTGACAAAGTGTGTGTCACTGGCACATAATTGCAAGGTTTACATCACCCACACACATGCACAAGCAAGAACGTCTGCTTCAGGAGGTGATTCTTACAAATGGAATGCACGACGTCAGTGTGTAAACTGAGGGTAAAAACCATAGACAGGAAAATACGAGACCAAGCCCTTAAAATTAGCGAGAAGTTAACGTGACAAGGAGGGTGGTGTTTTCCAGCGCACACTCCCACGGTAATGTTTTTTTAAACAATCTTGCTGATGCCGGGGAATTTTCAAAGAAGTCAGAAACCGAGGAGAGGGAAAAGGGATCTGTTTTGTTTTTCCCACTGCCTGCTACCTGGTAACTTGGAGGACATCCAGGGAAAGGAAGCCAGCAATGCGGGAGGCAACACCTCGTCAACAACCACTGACGTCCTGATCTATATCGTCTGACATCAGCGGCGAGGCTGTAGGCAATCAGGATTATAGATCAAATGTCTAAGCAGTGAAACCATACAAACAGCATCAATTATGTGTCTGTGTATGGTGAAGACTGTTTGTGCTCACTGCTCCTCACTTTAGATTCCAAAATATGTCAGAATCAGTGAAAAGATTTAGTAACATTTTATTAAAACAAAAGCTCAGTATCCTCAATCCTTTTATGATCCTGGAGGACTTTTTATCAAGTAAATCACAAGCAAAACGTGATTTCATCACTTTTCTTTTGTTCATTTACACACAAGAAAATGACACTTTATTAAAATGTAAATGAACTATCTACCTTTGCCATCTTAAATCCACGTGTGACAACATGATAGGAATTTCATCTTGGCAAGTTTCTAAAAAATACAAGCGCACACATGAAAAACAGTCATTTGGTGTACAGTTGTGGTAAGTTTACATAGACTCACCGTGGTCATGAATGCATTGGTAAATTTGGGCTTTTCGGGATTTCTTTCTTTACAGAACATCTTTAATGACTTAAAAAAAATTGGGTGCATAACTTAGAAAACATTTAGGATTTTCTTTAGTCAATGCAGGATTACACAGAGACTTAAAAGTGTACATACTGGGTCAAAGGTATACCAATACCCCCGCAAATTTGGGGATAAATACCTTAAAAAGTTGCACCTTGATCAGACACTTTTGGTAGCCATCAACAAGCTTTGGGCATAATTCTGGATGGATATTTGACCAGTTTTCATAGCAATGAAAAGACAGTTGGTAGAGCTCATGAAAATTAGTTATTTTCCTCACAAAGAACCAGCTTTTAAGCATAATCCACAAATATTTTCTTCATATAGTTTAATAGGGCTAAAGTCTGGGCTCCACAAGCTTTAGGGAACCCTTTTTAAACAACTGCAGATTCCAGGATTGTACATAAATTCAGGTTATTCTGATGTGTCACAGCTTTGCTGACTGTCACACTCAGATGATGTTCGGGAACAACCCAGGAACCAACAAGACTCAAGCCTGCCATAAACTGGAAACGAATAGAACACCAGCATCACTGTCCATGGTGAAGCAATGTTGACACTTTCAAGGTTCACTAGAATTTGCAGCTGCCCACAAGGACAAGCCAAGTGCCTTTCAGAGACAAAATTTGAGCTATTTTGACCACAATGACAAGAGGTTTGATTGGAGGAGTAAAGGTGAGGCTTTTAAACCCAAGAATACCGTACCAGCTGTCAAGCATGGTGGTGGTAACATTACGTTCTGGGGCTGTTATGCTGCCAGTGGTACTGGTGCACTAAACAAAGTTGACAGAATAATAAACAAGGATGAGTACCACCAAATTCTTTCACTTCACCTCAAATCAACAGCTAGAAAGTTGAAACTTAGACACAACGTGGTATTCCAGCGGCAAACCAACCACAGAAGAGTGTCCCAAAATCCAGCCAGAGTTGTGCCAGAAGCTAGACACCAGAATTGTGTGGTTGAGGTGCAATTTGCTAAGGGAGCTTTAAACAAGTATTAACGGGGTGTATGTATATATTTTAGCCTGTATGAATGCTTTTGAAAATTCAAATTCATTTCAAACCTGTGCACCCAATTCTTGTCTTTTAAAGTCATTCTAGATGTGTGATGTACAGCATTCAAAGAAAGCCTTAAAAGCCTCAAATTACTATGACATGCATGGCCCTGATAAGTGTATGAAAACTTTTAACCACAACTGTGTGATGAGTAAATTTGCATACCTTTATTTTAAGGGGTTGAAATTTCAACTTTCCCAAGCGAGGAGGCCACGGACAGCTGCGCACAAGCTATAAAAAAAGGATAAAAACGTATTTTATTCCATGCATCACACATACTGTGAGGTTTGATATATATATATTTTTTTTTTTTTTTAAAGTGAGACTCATATGATACCAGTTTTTAATTTGGTATTTGTCCTGCAAAACATTTTTGTAAAAATATCATTATTTCTATAACAAATTTAAAGAACGTGTCCACACTTCACATTATCCTTATTTTCCGACACATAGCACAAAGTCAGTAGCTTTTTCGTGAGCAACCTCCTTTGTAAAAGCAGCGACTATTCTCTCCACCCAATGAGCAGTAAGCTGCAGTTTTCATATTCTAAGAACAGGATTAATTGTTTACATTGCAAAGAAAAGCAAAGCTGGGAGTGAGTAGTGCTGCGGGGAAAAAAAAATCCCTGCATCTATAAATCATAGTAGCCAATTTTGCTCCTGCACTCCCCACATTTACTCGTGTGATATAACATCCAGCACGCTCTACTGTAAATGCCCTCAAATGAGGTTTTGTGTAGGTCTTCAAGTGCCTTAACAGCGAGGGAAGATGACACGACCTGCCATTTTATATGTAAATACGACATTGGAAGCACTCTCAATTGCAAATGGGAATGTCTTGGCTCGCTCGCAGCCACATTGTGCAATGAAAACAGACAGCCTTGCTCCATTATATCCTTTGCCAACACCCTGACAGTGTGGCAATAACATAGTGTGACATTTAAGAAAAGTCGTAGGGACTACCTTTATGATAGCAGCCAGTGATTATTGAAGTGTTAGTGCGGCAATTTATGCAGAGGGCACATCCATCAATCTGCAGCACTACTACGTGTTAAACAATTTCCTTGTGATGAGATTTCTCCCCAGTCATTATGCACACCGACACAGTGCACCCTGTTTCCTTTGATGCCTTTCTATTCACACAGATCAAAGTGAGAAGGGCCCTGAACATTCATGCATTACAGGGGGCAAACAAGCTTATCTACAGACTAAACGAATGCATCGCCAGGTTATTTATTTTAATGAACTCTTCAGTACCATTACCTTTCACCTGCTTTCAATATCGCACTCGATCAAAAGAGGTTATGATCTACTGAGCTGCCGCACTCACGATTCACCCTTTCAAGTCAACTGACTTGAAAATTCTGAGGTTTTGGCTGAAACGCGACACAAAGCCAACAAAAGAAGCAGAGCAAAGCACGGCGACGTGTTAATCTTTTCTCTACGCTATCTGTGTCAGGGTCTTATCTCTCTGCCAGTCATGACAGCTGATTGCACCTGCAGAGGAAAAGCAGTCTGTTAAAGACCACAGGAAAGACGTGCCTCAAACGGTGAGTCGGCAGCTTGCAGGCAGGTGCTCTGGGAGTCCAAAGGACACAGGCAGCCAAAGGTCACTGAACCACACAGCTTAAATTACATAATCAAAGTTGGTTTAATACTGCTAGCAGTGACGTTTTTGCACTAGTGTTACAGATTCACACACAATCCCAGGTTACACCTGTGTTTAAGCAGACGTAAGCACAGCCACGTTCCTTCACACAGCTGCACTTCTGAGCTCGCACTTGGCATTGCAGTGGCAGGGCTGGTAATTTTGGGTGTTCCCGTTTTCCCTTCCATGTCTCCATATAATGTCTTACACTTGTGCGACATTCCTCGCTGAGGTTATGTCCTTTCTCAGTGCTGTTTGGGACATTTTGAGAATTTTTATTATTCTGCTTTTTCGACAGCAGGGAGTCATAAAAAGCAATGCATGAATCATTAAAGGGTCGATTCACAGAAACGAAAAGAGCACATATTTTTCTTCTGATCCATAAAAAAACCCAAGTTGGCTCGACATGCGGAAGTTTAAAGAGCACTCAATGACATTCACGTGGTGCAAAATATTTCAGACTTACTGTTACCTCCTCAGTGTTGCTTCTTTGCAAAGAAGGTCAACCTGAAGATGGGAAATTTTAACTTGAGATCAAGTTTCATTTAGACTGTTCAATACATGTAGATGTCTTAATGTCTGTGATAATGCGAGTTACTCAAAAGGCAGTTTCAAAATTAAGAAACTTCTTCCACTGTTAAACAGAAATAAGATGTCAAGCCCCGGCTCAACTTCAGCTTTTTCAAAAAGGGGCCTCAAAAGGCAGGGACTTCTGCATACAATAAATGTCTACTGTTGTTGATACACACTTCCGGACTTTCTTAGTCTTTTATAGTTTTCACATTCTTAGCAAGGCAAGGCAAGGCAAGGCAAGTTTATTTGTATAGCACAATTCAACAACAAGGTGATTCAAAGTGCTTTACAGAGACATTAGAAACAAGAACAAATAAAAAGCATGATGCAGAGCAGATGTGGTCGTTTGTCTGTTTGGCAAAGACGTGTTTGTTCAGCTTCTCATCTGATGCCAGTGGCTGCAAGCCCCTCGAGGAGAGTAAAAAAACACATTTTGAAAAAAATGTATAGAGTGGGGCCTGAAATTCCTGACACCCTTCATGCTTTTCATATTTGAAAGGGACAATTTTTCATTGTTTAAAAGAGTCTTTACACTCATTGGCACTCCTGACCATCCTCCCTTTGTCTTTCTGGCTCTGCAGGCTTTTGGCGCCAAGCGCACAGTGCGAGGGCAAGAGGAGCCCCACTTGGCACACGGGAAGGACGATTCCCTAGCAGCCTGTCGACTTCACTCCCTAATGCTTTTCCGCCTGCCCCACTGACTGAGTTTTTAATAAATGATGAGATGTGGTATAAATAAACCACAAGGCAGTGCAACTGCCAAAAGGCAAAGAGAGATACCAAGGTAACACACAAGAGGTGATAAATAAGTCAACAAAGACTCATTTGCACTACTTGGTTTCTATCACTGTAATTGCAGTAATACATAAAATGATATGTGAAAGGTAGCAAGCACCGTATGTCGCTGTCTATGCATAAATTCCTTTTGGAACAAAAGCAACCAAGTTGTGCATCACTTTTATAGGATCGCTAAATATAACTCTAATGGGAACAGCTTTAGCTTCTTGATATTTATATGGTTTCACAGAATTCTGCTGAATAGCAATTTCAGCTACTCTCAGTGGCTTTATTATTTTTTCCCCCTTTATTCCATTTTAATGAGATTTCATCACAATAATACAAAGCTTGAGTATTGTATTATTTCAAGGTAAGAGAAAAACCTGATTAAAAAAAAGACTGAAAATAATGTATTAACGATTAAAAGTTTAATTGGATATGAATAAATATGAGACTTTGGACTCTGTTTGGTAACAAAGTGAATGAAACAACAACCATATAACAAATCATGTCTACCGACTAGTCGCAGCATTTAAATCACTGAAAGGTGAGGTGAGTAACACCGATTGTCTTGTTGGGAAGCAGAGTTCTGGGAAAGTCTTGAGTCGTGAGATTCACGTGGATTCCACTTTGACACACACCTCTCTCACCAAAAAAACAAACAAACAAAAAAAATGCTGATCAAAAATCTCCAGAACACAATCACATCTTGCATCTGTGGGATGTATCAAAACAAGATAGATCCAGGGACCCCCACAACCCACCAGACCCAGAGGATCCCCTGCTGACAACACAGTGGGAGAATCATCACAATAAATAACCTAAATAAGCTCCTATTTTCCCTTCTTTAACATTTACTATGGTGTAAAATATAGACACACAAACCATGCCATGATGACAAAATGGTTAATTTAAAAAAAAGAAGCGACTCACAAGAGACTTTTTTCAGATGTTCATTCAAATTATTTATGCATATAAAAGAACAACAATGCTCTTTATAGTTAACCACCATCAGCTTTAGTCAAAATGATTGCCTTACCTAACAGCTGATAAGTATATTTTTCAACTGGCAGATGAGGAGAAATTGTAACAACAGTGTTGAACTCTGAGAAAACAGCAGTATTTTGCAACAGAACAGCTAATATTCCAACTCTGTCACTGCCACTTTTGCTCCACTTCTGCTCTGCAGATAAAGACAAACCTTGTCCTAGATTCTGCAAGAGCTCAAGCTGGTACAAAGTGGACTTTAAAAGTAGGTGAATTTATTCTTGACTGTCACTTTTTCACAGGACAGTGAACTGGACAGAAGTTAATACTACAAACCCGAGGCTGCCATTATGTGATCCAGTTTGCACAATTTGCATGAGACTCAAACGCCACCAATTTATCAAGCAAAACAAATCTCTTCTTTCATTTCCAGCAGCCACATTTCTGTGGATTTTAAGGGTGTTTTTTTCAGGGGGTAAACAAATTAAAATCTACTTTCCGTGAATTCCGTTTGTTGAGTATTGCATGTAACAAATTTCCAGGAAAAAACAATATGCATAGATTTTGAAAAGGCAGACAAAGCCAAAGACAGAGATGAATCGAGATGGAGTTAGGAATGGCTGTAAGGTTGTAAATTACATAGCATATCATGATCCAGCATTAGTCAATGGAGCTGGTATGATGAAAAGAATGATGAAAGGCAGGGGTGAAAAGCTGAAATGTGGAGGGGGGGCTGTTCAAAATGTCCTCCATTTCATCAAAGTGATTATTGGGGGTACTTAGCAGCTTTCATATTAAAATGATTAAAGTCTCTTTGAAAAACTAAGAGCTGGTGTGGCTGTAGTCGGTGGGAGGCCTGGAATAAAAGGCTCTTGTGGCAAGAGAAGAATGAGGCTTAAATACCTTACAGGGAGCGGGCAACGTGGCGGGTCTTAGTCTCCCGGTGCTGCTTCTGCTCTCTTTCAGGTAGCTAGTGTTTCTGTAATGACGACAATGAAACATCACGCAAAAGGCATACTCGATCGTGCCGTTATTTGTTTCAAATTGATGTTTGCCTGAGGCTCAGACACTCTTTAGCAGTGTGCGATGTACAGAAAGCAAACAGGTGATGGTTGTTTGTTCTGGCGCGCTCTCCTCACGTCGTCAGGAGCACGTGCAGCTCACTTTATCTCTGACTGGAAACAGTTCTTCACCTTACATGGCTGAACCTTTACATGAAACAAATGAGCCATCACTACTTTCTGCATCAGTGTCAGACATTTGAGGACAAACTGCCTATAGTTTTTAAAAAAGAAAAAAAAGTAGTCGGCTACATTATAAATTGTTAGACTTGCTTCGCAGTAATTCCAACAGGGGTGCAAATATTGATCAATTGATTAGCGTTTGAATGTGACTTTGCTCGGTTGAATGATAATGGTTGAATAGATGCCGAGAGAGGCACTGGCACAAAAATGAAAGGAAAAAAAATGTTTTGTCTGGATTAAAGACCTGTGCAAATTCATTGATTGAAGTGGACAGGAAAGCGGTCATGTCCTCTACAGGGGACAGTCTAGTTTGCACTTAAAACTGAGGCTGGACAAGAGAGAAAAAGAAGGTCAGACTCTTTCCCAGTACAATTGTTAAAAGATCATGCTGCCTTAAAGATCAAACCAAGTGCTGAGCTCACTCCAGAAAACATGACAGAATATTCTTTGCTAACAAGAGAAGGATTAGAGGGACAACTAAAAAGTTCATTTTAAGATAAGGTTTGGAGTTTTACGTGGGTGTAATTTAAACACCTAAAGCCAACTCCCAGCTCGTGCTGGTGGGCAGCCAAAAATCTTCAACTTTACTGTTTAATATCGGTTTGATCCATTCATTCATATATTAAATATGAATTAAATGATGTGATATTTTTTCTCCTGTTGAAATAGCTTCATATGACTCCTGTTTATTATGTGCTACTATTTTTTAACCCTGTTTATAAGTTCCTTATTACATCCCCAATGCCTTAATCACCTTTAATGCAGCATTTCAAATTGCCATGTGCAAAACACAAATGTCATCAAGCGTTCACATCTCAGGTCTGCTGTAGCTATCCACTGAAGGTGGAAAATCTTTAAAAATAACTTGCTCAATTTGTGTAATTGTTTCATAATCTAAGTTGTGACAGGAAAAAGACATTATCTGTGCTTCCGTACTTTAGAGTTTGCAGTGGTTATGCCATGATTGTCCAGGGCTGGGTTAGAAAAGGTCACTGGCAGGAAAGAAATAAAAACCTGTCACCACTGGTTAAAGCTCACCAACGTTTGTGAGGATGAATCATCCCATCCCAGCCCTGACATCGATACTGTCTCATGCAGCAATTCTGCAACTTCACTAACAATTTCCAAAGTGATAGCTTAGTTACCAAGCACCACCACAGACACTATTATCAAAGGGTAGATTATACATTTTCCACCCAGCTGACAGATCGCTGGAAGCGGGGCTGTGGCTGCCCTAAGATGAGGAGCAATACGCAGCGTGTTATATAGCCCTGGGAACCAGAGGGCTGTGCCTCATCCTCACTTCATACAGACACTCACATACACCCTCCCAAGGGAGAAAGAGACAGTCAATCACTGATAGCAACTAGGGCATCTTATCCCCAGCTCACTCTCGCTGCTTGGACGTTGGCTCATCTGGCTTTGGATCACAGGACTGGAAACATGGGAGGGGTCCTGTCCCCAAATCACACTGACTGAAGGTAACACTGGGGCACAGAAAGAAAGATTTTCTCTATCTCTGAAATGCTTTGAGCCACTAAAGAGCTGTTGACTTCACTATAATTCCCTAATGTTGTCAGCTAAAAGCTAATTATTTAATTTGTCTTATCCTCTTTTTCTCCTGTATTTAATAATAAGAAGAAGAAGAAGAAAAAGCCGTTTTTAATGTGTAATGGCACTCCGATTTAATCCTCAATTTAACCCCGGAACCCTTTCCTTTATAACATGACCCATGCTACGCTGCTCCCCAAATCTCATCAATAAATCAGACGTTCGCTTCAGAATTTCAAGATGAATCTGAGACAGAAATGAATTTCCAGCTAAAATAGGACCGTGCACGCCTCCACCAGAAATCAATTCATTTTCTTCGTTCAGTGGGATGGCAGAGAAAGAAATAAGAGGGAAAAAAAACTCTTAACATCTCATCTCTGCTGCTTTTCCACAGAGAGCCTCGGCATTGTCTAGAGACAGTGTAGAGATCTTCTACCAAGGCTTATTAATTCTCTACTCTCATCTCCCCGAGCTGGCTATCATTACAGCCCTATATATAGAGCCGCACAGGGAATAGTGAGGGATGCACACACACATTAACATTAATGACTTTAGGCTCTGCTCATGAGCTTTGTGTGCTCACAGACACACTCACACATGAAACTGTGAGAAAAGAAAGAAAGACAGAACCGGCTGCTCAAATGCCATGAAATAAACATTGTTTACAAACATAAGAAAGAATGGTTTCCTTTTCACAACCACGTCAACTTCATACTGATGTCGCTTTTTTTTTTCTCTCTTAATTTTATTTCACCAGTGAATGTGCATCAGATTAGGCTGCAGGCAGGAGCACAGTTCAGGATCTTTAGGAGATTGGTCTACTGCTAGCTCCTACTGAGTTTGCTAATGAACAATCATCACTGACTCCCCCAGCGGCTGTTGTAAAGGACCAGCGCATGGCCATATTGTGAAAGCGGGATTACATCGCGTTGGCCCTTCCTTAGTAATTCTATCCTGATCTCAGCAGGAGTCTACACAGCCCATTTCATTTTCCACATTGTGTTAATCAGGATCTAATGTCCAATATTGCAGCTGCACACTCCGGGTTGTCTGCCCAGATCTCAGCGCATCTTTTTGAGTAAAATCCTGCAGGATACACGTGAAGCAGAGAGAGAGAGAGAGAGGGAGAGAGCCAGTGCCGAGGCTACTTTAAGTCCTTCCTCCCCTGCAGCACCCCCAGCTGCTCCTCCTCGGGCCCCATCCTGGGTGGCTCAGTAGTGGGTTAGCAGATGGTGTATTCGGGGGGGTGGAGGGTGGGGGGAGAAGCATGCATGCACACATACTCCTGTCCCCCTGCCTGAGCCTTGGGGGTGTTTGCGGCACGGCAGGGGCTTCCACCCAACAGCGGCAGAATGTGACCCCACTCTCTCACTCTCTCGCACTGCCCTTAGGCCTGAACATGGTCATCCACGCATAAACCAAAGATAAGACCAATGCCTTTCTCGTCCTCAGCACTCTCTCACACACATGCAGACAAACATGCAACTCCCCCCTCCCCATATACACAAACACAAGGGCAGCAAGAATGGGTCAATCCGCATCCTACATCCATTAGGTGTCTTGTGCACGCATGTTGTTCACATGTTACAGAGGGATGAATGATTTATTCAGGGGGGCTTTCCAATTGTCAGAGATGGATGGCACCAATAGGGCTTTTGTCCTTGTTAATGAATCAGGTGATTTGCCACTTTAAACAAATGTATCCACAAGCACAAGCACACCCGCAGGAATCAGGGACCTCCTCTGTTTAGAAGCCCTAACAATTAAAAAAAAAAAAAAAAACGAAGGGAGAAAATAGGTGGAAAAAAAGGAAACTGTTAAGCAGGCTAGACTCGAAGCACACTGCAGCGTTATATACCTTAAGCCCTGTGGCTGCTCCCCTTCAGTCTCTTTGATATCTTTATGCAAATATGAGGCAGGCGGTTTGAGAGTATGCAGGATTAAAGGCTCACTCTGAAGGCAGTGAAACACAGCAGCAGAGGACAGTGGGTCAAGGCCCTGAGCATCAGCTGCCCGTCTCCAGATAGGAATGCAAGGGGAAAACTGCGAGTAGCCTGACACCTGGATACAAACAATGTCCTCATGTTTTACATATATTTACTTAAAAAATATTATCTGTCTATTATAACTGCTATCTCTGTTATCCTAAAGCTATCCGCTCAGCACATACGTCCCCCTCTGGAATTACAAATTTGCCTGGAAGCGTTATACTTATTTAAATAAGCACACATTCAGATTATTTATCTATGGGAATACTAAAAAAATACACAATGGTACACAATTAATGAGGAGATAAACTACCAATTAATCAAAATGAACAAAGGGGGAGGGAAGTGGTGCATCACTTGAGGAGTAATATGATTTAAGCATGGCAGGTTATGATTTAATCTCTATTATTCTACAGTGACTGCTGCATATTAGACAGAGGGATATGAGTGCTCTGAAAGAGGCTGAGCTTGTGCTTTCCTGGAGGCATGCTGCATGCTCTCGTGTCAGTCTTGCTCACTGCCGGCAATGACCAAATCCATCATGACATGTGGACAACAAAGAGCTACAAGAATGCCCGCTTTAGCGTGCACACGCACCACACGGCGTCTTAGAAGGCTGCGCACAGTGCACTATCTCCCCAGAACACAAGCCTATCCCCATGCACGGGGAGCATTACATGTCACAGAACACAGTGAAATCTTTAAGCACCATATCCAAACGAAAAAGCCCCATCAAATAGCTCTACTCGACATGAAATACCAAAGAGCGGCTGATGGTGCCAGAGCGGAACTAGTCGGCGCAGGGAATTTTCCAGATAACGCTTTCTGGTATAAAATTGGGAGAGTCCAGTCATCAGTATGTTCCAGGCAATTCTTTAAATTAGCACGAGATTAGGGAGTGCATGGTGATTAAGCTCATTTGGAGTATTGAGGATCCGTCTGGGCATTGGCAAAAGCCACACTTTAATTAATCTGGTAATGGATGAGAAAAATAAGCACTCCAACGCACATATCAGCATTTTGCTGAACAGGAGGAAGTAGAGAAAGAAGAGGGGGTTACAGAGGAGTGGTGTGGGGTGTAAGGGAGGGTGCCTTTTTTAAAGGCAGACACAGAGTGAAATGGAGCATGTTGCCTACAGGGAAATTAGAACTGAGCATAGCCTAAAGAATGCACCATTGTATCTATGGTATAATAAATAAAAAGGACATGAAGTGAAGTTTTTTTTGTAGTTTGTTTGTTTTGCATTTCATCATTCTCTTGTCTTTGTCTGAGAGTTTTCCCTGGAAACAAGGGATGCGTGAGGATTTATGATTATGCAGAGAAGGGTAACAGCACCACGGTAACAGTGATTGTTCAACTATAAAATAAACAGGTTTTGTTCTTTCACCATGATTGACCCCGAGGCACAGATATAAGCTCATGCATTACAGTTGCGGATTCAATTGCTCATTTAACCCTGCGACAACTAGTTTGAAGCTGCTACATATTGGTGACAAGCGCTCGTTGAGTCTCGTACTCTAAATGACTTGACAAAATAGCTGTGTGTGCATAAGTATGCGCCGCAGCAGACTGCAACAAAAGCAACATTTAGTCACACGGTCCCTGAACCAAGCTGGTGCTTGTTAAATAATTGAACCCTGGGAAAAGAGTCCTGGAAGAGGTTAAGAGAGGCTGAGTTACACAGGAGCCATAGCGTTCGTGCATGGTGGTCGGGAGTCTGCCAGCATGAGGGCTTCTCAACCAGGATTGCCTCAGGAGTGGACTTCTTCGCCTAATTAGGCTTACGCCCCTTTAACATTTAATAACGGCCAGCTGGATATTCAGTTGAATACTTAATCAAAGTCGATACTGAGGGATTTCACTAAGATTATCAGGATTAGGAGACAAAAGAGTGTCCCTTCCTGTTTGAAATTCCCCCACATATTTTACAGATATGTGCATGACAAATATAGACAGCACCCCCACCCACACCACCACCACTGTTAGCTGATGGAAAGAGAAATAGAAACTACAGTCATCTTTTTCAATATTCCTTTATTATACTATAGGTTCTCCGACATCAGTGAACAACAGATGCATGCACTGCCTCATGCAGCCAGCCGAATCTGTGCCAGTGCCTATCACTCTAATACACACAGAGCCGTGGACAGTATAATAAGCAGCAAATGAGAAATCTTCTGAAAAGCCTGTGCTAAAAAGCCTAATCACATATGGGGAGGTCAGTGGACCATCTGTTACCTGATTGTTATCCTGGACAGCTCTCACCGTACCTGAACATCAGCGTACTGAAGACATCCCCCTATGCACTAATACAAAAATAAACCCACTCTGAAAACAGGAAAAATAAAAGGCTGATAAAGATGTAACACTGCTCAGAATTTTAAAGAATACAACCAAATATAAACCACGAAGGACTAGTAAATATAAATGCAACCAGAATATACTAGCTAACACTGTTTGTGTACATGACAACTTTGCATGTAGGGAGTCTTTATTTCGGCTCTGTGTAAATTAAGTCACTGTCTATTTACCACCTCTGACATCCCCCTCTGCACATACAGCCCTTGTCAGCTTTGCTCTGAACCATTGCATGGAAAACAGATAATGCTAGTATGGCCTACTTATTTTCCACTGCCTTTCTCTGTGTGTGTAATAAGTTGTGATGGCATGTCCTCTTAAGGAAATGCAACTCTGAGTGTGAGGAGGCCATGTAGAGGAAGGGTCAAAGTGAGAGGAGGACAGATACAACTCCCACTACAGATGCAGAGTAACAGGCAGATTAGCTGACTGCACAGGTGCTATACAGTTTATACTAAGATATTACACATTTCATATATCTGGTTGTATGATGTTTTTTGGGGGGCAATGCTACAAAAACCCAAATGTTTACATCAGTGTAATATAGTATTTTGAATTGGTCAGGAATGCACAAAAACCCAAAATACATCATGATAGAAAATTACACATATATTGAATTAAGATTTTTGCAATCACTATAAAATATTTGGAATTTTTATTATTTAGGAAAGCAAGTGCACAGACTCTATTAAAAATTAAATTGCACTGCTAAGCTTTCAAAACAAAAGGGAAAAAAATTCTCTTGAAAACAAAAAGCTGAAAAAAATCGCTCTTGCTCAGTTGAGTAGCCTTTACCAAGAAGAGCTGCTTCTCCAGCCTTACTTGGTATGGTATGGCAAGTAGCATATAATGGCTAATATTAGCTAAAATTACTCAGGTTTCACTAGATATTTGCAGTATGTGTGACCATACTGAGACAAAATTGGTAAATTACCAGTCATGTCTGCTTAGTGTTAGAACACAGGGTGTTATTTAAATCATCCTGTAGCAACCGTGCTGTTGCAAAGTTGCATAGCCTCACTTTGTTGACCAGTGGCTATTTTGACCACAAGTGGCATTTATAGAACAATGCTGGAGGACAACACATGGTATGAAATCACTTCTGTTATGTGCCTTAGAAACATTAGTGACATCATAAAATAAAAGTTAGCTAACATTAGCCATCATTAGTGGTCATAGTCAAAGAAACCTGCAATGATGGAGCTGGGTTAATCCCTGCTCTGGCATCCAGGGTGTGTGGAAGTGAGTATTCACCAGGTTTAACACAGATTCAGCAAAGCTTGCCTCATAAAATATCTGTCAGTTTGGCATTACCAGGAGCAACCAAATTTGGCACATAAGTACATCTCTGGCCTGTGAAGGTTCTTATCTATATCGCCATCATGTTGCCTAGCAACCACCTACCAACGGGTTTAAAGGTAAATGTTTGAAGCATTTATGGTCATGACGCCTTATAAAAGCATTGTATCATTTTAATTTTGTGACAATGACATCTCATGTATCTTTGCAAAACTTATTATGGGTGATATTTTATGACATGATCGTGCTGCCTAGCAACAACCTACCGACAGGCTTAAATTCCCCATCTGTGGTGTTTATGCACATACAGCGCCTTATGAAAGCTTCGTATGATTTGAATTTCACTTACTAACATATAATTTAAATCCACAAACTTATGTCATCATCATGTTGCCTAGCAAAAACAAATTAAAACCAACATACAGTAGCATTTGCTTGTACTAGTAGTTTGCAATTAATAGGAAAGAGATAACTGGTGGGAAACAGAATCGGAGATCGGTGACCGGAGTCAATGGGTACCTAGAGAGGACTGTCCAAAAGTAACGTGAGGATAGTAGCAAAAAACAGAGTAAACACACAGAAACACAAGCAGAAAAGAGCAAAGTACCTCGAGGCAGCCATCCGCGGCACCATCTTGGTGACAATCAAAGATGTTGTTCTTCCCTGTGCTGCTTTTTATAATCATTTATACTGCATTTTATTGTAGCTGAATTCACTAAACACAGTACTTCTCATTTACATAATTTCCTTTTCTGCTTGTTGGATGTCCGAAGAGGCTAATAAAAGCATCACTATGTCAGCCAACAATCATCACTAAAGTTCGTGATGATTTAAATGAACAAAAACTGTCTGGTATTAAAATACGTGGTACACAGATATTACAAGTGATATAAGAGACACAAAAATCAAATTCCAGTACAACCAAAAGGCATCCAAAAGAGCTGCAAATGTGTAGAGCAAAATGGCAGGAAAATGGCTTTGAACTATATAAAAATGTAGCTGCTGCTGCACAGATGTTCCCAACACTGTTCCAGGGGACAATGAAACGGCAGCAGAACTGCAAGTGAGCTGGACCTCTGCCAGAGAGGCTATGCAAGCAGACGGTGTGGCCATATGAAGAAAAGCTGCGAAAGCAAAAACACTGATTGCAATGAACTGAGCAACAGTTTGTTTTAATCCTCAAAAGTTATTGATTTTTAAGAGAAACGATGTGTAAGTCTTTTCAAATCTGTATTGCAGCTTTAAAGTGACAGTAAAAGAAAAAAAAAGTCAGTTGTTATTAATGGCATCTGTAAGTTCATAAGAGAAAGTAAGTTGGGTCTGAGCTGCTTTGTGGGTCACCTCAGCAAATGACCTGCGTTAAGACAATCAAATGGCTCTGGATAAGACAGCCACTCTCCACATACAGGATTAGGTCTATTGACCGACACTGCCTGGGCCACTTACATAAACACAACATAACAAGCCTGTTGTGTAAAAGTAGCGCACATCCTGTAACCTACATTTCTGTAGATCTGAGCTGTCTCCTTCCTATCATATGACCCTGAACTTTAAGCTGGATTTCCACCTTGTGGAGAAGATGCATGTCTTATAGAAGCATTTAACTACTGAATGCTATCCCTCGCCTGCTGAGCACAAGGCATCTTAATTCAGGATGTGGATCTCAGTCAGCAGGTGAATGCTCCTAATCAGCCATCCATATGTCCTCCTATCCACCGGCTGATTAAGGTTTCCTTTCTCACCTTCCCTGATTACTGTATAGTTTGATAAATCATTCCTCCTCTGAAAAATGCCAATGATATGCTAATCCAAACTGAATAAAAAAAATGAAACAAGGTTGCTCCTTGTAAACCCAATCTCGCTATCTATTTTTATTTTTCAGAAATCTGTTGTCCTTGTCCTCCCACATGGCTCGTCTGTGTAGCCCAGTTGGTCACAGGAGAGTCTTTTTCAATGGACCTCAATCTCTTTTTGGGTCAAAGGAGCAATTCTGCCCTGTGATTGAGAGCAAGAAGAGAATCGGTTACCAGATCTCGGTCAACATCGGTGACATCACGCAGGCTAGTGTCAATACACCTCCCACACATGCACATATCCAGTTTAAGAATTTGACTCATATGTTGCAAACATATTACCCCGGCTGTGAAGACAGGCGCTGAATTTAGGTCATGACCATTTACCTTGTTATTGTGTGATTTTATACGGCAGCAAGCGAATAAACTGCAGTGACGCCTTAATGCAGCTAAAGCCCCGGTGAAACCAGCCACCACGCGGGAAGAGTTCATCTCTTTTCAGCAGCTGATGAACATCTGTTCAGCATTAGTGGTTACTGGTTTGTGGTCCTCTGGGTACATCACAGGGCTCAGCTGATAATATTGAATCCTCAGGTGCAGAAAGCATCTCTTCCGGGAAAAACATCATAGATATAACAACAACCTTCCAGTTTTGTTTTTTGTTTTTTAAGAATAGAAATAAACTAATAGATGCATTTAATTAAAAATCCAAACAAATAAAAAATGTATATAAAATGTATATTTCTGGATATGCTTTTACTGCACTGGCAGTAATATACTTGAGTTCATATTTCTGTCAGTTTTGACAAGAACCAACACCAACGGCTGAAATGCAGCCCAGTCCATGACGGAGCCTCCCACCGTGTTTTACAGATGGCTGTAGACACTCACTGTTGTATCTACTCCAGACCTCCTTGGCACATACTGACGACTATTTGAGTCAAAATTTTTAAATCGGGATTCATCACTCAGAGCTGTTGTCACTGGTTTTCAATCCAGTTGTGTAATTTGGCATACCTCAGCCTTTTCTTCTTGTTTCCTTCCCTCAAGAATGGCTTCTTGAAAACCATCCTTCCACTGAGACCATTTCTGATTATACTTCAGCAAATTTTCTGGCTTTCTTCCTATTTCTTAAGAACATGACTTAGAGATACTGTTCCACTGCTGTAGATAGTTTTTTGGCGAGCCACTTCTGCTTTTGTTGTCCAGTTTCCTCAAATTTTATAAAGCACACATTGTACAGTTTTATACTGAGCTGAAATATGCTATTTTTGGCTAATATCTCTTTTTGGGAATCACCTTGTTGGTACAAGAAAAATATTATTTTATGCCAGTAAAACTGTGTTACCTCTGGTATTTAAAGAAATGGGAACAAATTAGGCATTTTTGTGACAGTGCACATGCAACAGTGTCCAAAGATACCATTTAAAATGGGGTTTTTTTTGTTGAGCTTGGTGAGTTTTTATGTTTGAAAACTAGACTTGTGAACAGTATTGTATATTAAAATGTTTATTATAAAATGGCTTGTTCTTTAAAAGATTAAACATAATTCAAACATATTTAATTAATACTAAGTGAGATAATTACATCATTTATTATAACATCAAGGCATTTAACTTATTATTTCTTCTTAAAACTGTAAAGTATTAGTTCAGAACAATTCAATGCAATTTTATTTATAATTCAATTCAATTGTTTTTATACAGCGCCAAATCACAACAACAGTCGCCTCAAGGTGCTTTATATCGTAAGGTAGCCCCTACAATAATACATACAGAGAAAAACCCAACAATCATATGACCCATATGAGCAAGCACTTTGGCAACAGTGAGAAGGAAAAACTCCCGTTTCACAGGAAGAAACCTCCTGCAGAACCAGCCTCAGGGAGGGCGGCCATCTGCTGTGACCGGTTGGCGAAAGAGAAGCGTGTCAGACAGGAGACCGCAGTTCTTATCAGGACTGGGAGCTTGTGTTTTGCTCTTTTTTGTTTCACTCTCTCTGAGTACTTTACGTTGCATTTGCTCTTTTGTTTTGTCTTTACATGCTGGTCCTGGTTAAGTTCCAAAAACCATTTGGTTTAGAGGTTGAACCTAGTTAGGTTCAGGAAAAGTTCTGGTTTGAATTCTGGTATGCCAGCATTAACCATGTACACTGAAGACCTTTAAACGTGACACCCAGTGGTCCTTTACAAATATCTGTCTCAGTCATGCTTCTCATAAACCCACTAGGACACAGACACCAAAGGACATCTTGTGACTGTCTCTCAGGAACGAGCCGCTTTCACAAGGCAGCAGTATTTGACGCCTCAGCTCAAAGCCAATGTGTAAACTTTACAGTGAGATTTTCTTTAACAAATTATATATTCTTTTTGTTTTGTCTCTAGGCAGAGACGCTTTGTTTTGTGCATGGGTGTGTGTCCAGGGGTGTAGTTGCACATTCCTGTGTGAATGTGTGTGCCTTTGTGCGATTCACACATGCCACAGGTTTAAGGAGAGGTCATGATGAGAATATTTCTACAATCGTGCGGTACTTCTTTGTTTACATACCAGACGTGCTCCCTGGAGACGGAGCGACTGACACAATGAGCTTTCCTGGGCTGTCTGTACATCACAGCATGTCTCCACCACATCACAAAATCTCAACAAATTCACAAATAGCCATGAGGCTCTGGTTCTGAATGTGGGAAAGCTGTTGCTTCTGTGAAGCACTGATGTCATTATAAAATGATTGTCTGTGCAAAGCAGTGACTTGCTTACTAAATAATGAAAATTCAAAAAGCACACACAGCTGTAGAGCTGATATGAGCTGACATCTTCACAGCTAGCAAAGCTCTTGCTTTTACTTTAGCACCCTTATGGTTTGTAAATCTAATTGTAGCCAGCCTCTTGTCAAATAATCAGTCGCAGAAACCATACCCTTTCCCACATGATGGGGGTTATTGAAAGATAGAATGGCCCCTCGCGGAGACGGGAGACCTTTCCCCTGGAGCCTGACCTCTGACCTGCCTCCCTGTGATCAGCTAATTAGGGGAGAGCGAGTCAGAGGAGCCTAAAAGCTCTCTATGAGGAGCCAACGGCTGGGACCAAGCCCACTGGGGAAAGAGGGAGAAAGCTACTTGAGGAGAAGAGATTGAATTATGTCTGTGTAGAGGCCACTCTGACAACATGTGTGTGGGAAATGAAAAACACCAGGAACACCACTGACTACACGCACACAATCTTGAAGGCACACACATGAAAATTCCCAAGACAGGTGTCTGTCTGTGTTGCCGCAGACTCTACATGATGAGTCAATAAAACACGTGCAGCCGATCGAGTTTTAAACAGAGCAGTCATCAGCATTCAGACAGTCTGCCCAGATTTATGAACCACGAGATCGCAATACCTTTCACGAGCAGTTATCTTATGAATAATACACAGAGACCATCTTTGATGAGCCCATCTACAGCCGACCATAAACTTATTTTATTTGCAGCGCAGGGGTTGGTCTGTAGTGCCTGCGCTTCATAAAAATGGGATCTTCTCTTCTCCGGCTTCATTGAGGTAACGGCACCATTTGGGTAATGGCTCACTAATATTTTACATCAGCTCAGGGAGACCTGATTTACTGCGGCGATGCCGGGAGAAATCTTATGCAATCAAAGCATTGTTTCACCTCCCACCGCGTTACTTGAAAGATGATTATGAAATCAGAAGCCTTGCTACTAAAGCAAAGAGAGGCAACTTTTAAGCAAAGTATTGAGAAGAATGTAAATCGCTTCCATTGTTAATTTGATTCCGACTCTTTTCAGTGGCTTTAGTTCTGTGTCTTGATCCCTTTGGCTTGTTTGAGCTCCTGTTGCACAGTTTGGGTTATGTTAAATCTATAATTGAAGCTATTTATGTGCAAGCATATTCTGCTGGTACTTTGTGAAAACCACCGTTATGCAAAACCTCTTTCTCTTTGGTCTTTAATGAATACGTGGCATTAAAACACTCAATTGAAAGTTTAACATTGAGTTTTTGTTTCTATCAGATTTCACTCGAAAAACATCAAACCTCCATTTTTAACACTGGCAGCAATAACAAAGTGACTTAAAAGACAAATAAGGGCTCAAACACAGTTACTGCATTTACTCTGACAGTCGCTCTTTGCTTTTTTTACTTCTTCTGTTTGCAACAGGACAGAATAAAACAAACATATTTGATAAGAGAGAAGGGGGAGTCTCTTTTCAGTGGAAAATCAATATATCTTCTCTTCTACAGCGTCATATTCAGCAACATGTTGTGCTTAATCTGTCCTTTTTTGGTTTTAAACACAGCAGCCTAAGGGAAGTGGGAGTTTGGCATCATACACACATAAACACACTACGTGGTGATAAACTTCATGTGCATTTAAGATAAAGTGGCCAAAAACCACTCTGAATCACTTCTAGCTAAAAACTGCCAGCAAGCTGTTCCGCATCAGGTTTTGACATTCATTAACTAGGAAACTCTGATCTGAGTGCACGTCCTGTACCACGTGTGTGCAGACGCACTTGCAGACATGAGAGAACAACAGAAAGCGTGCGTGTGTGCGCTCCGTACGTCACACCCAGCTGGAGCCTGATACCAGCGAAAACTACGAAAGTTCTGACCTTTGAGCTCCGGCCACGTAACAATCAGCCTGACCTGCTTCGTGCACGCCAGCCAGCCTCAGGCCTCAGTGTCGCATGAAACGGAGCGTACTCCTCTCTGCAGCTCTCGGCGCTAAAATGACTGCTTTCTGATTCGCGGCTGCTTGCATGTGATATGTATTTATAACAGAGCATCCTCAGTACAGTGTACAGAAGATAAGGTGCAAGAAAACAGAGTGTTCGAAGTCTTAGGAACATCTGACTCAAACATGAAATACCCACTGAAAAAAACAAAACCTGAAAGCTGAATGGTTGAACAACTGGTCTAAAACTTTCCATTCCTATTTCTCGTCTGTTCACACAGAGAAACCCAGACCGCAACAGCATGTGTGTGTGTATATTACAGCTTACACTATTACAGCCACTGGCAGACTAAGTGAATAACATTTTTTATGCTGGTTGTCAGACTAGGCAGCGAGTGAATTCACGGGTTCTTGAAGTTCATATGATAGAAGCAGGTAAAAACATTTCCACAATCACATTTCACGTTGGCTTGTTCCAGATATGCAGCGGTTAGTACCCATCAATAAAAGGACAACCAGTGACATGTTCTCGGGGACCCGAAGCTGACTGGCGTGCTTGGGAAAGAAAGGCTGATCCAACAAACAAGTTTCTGAAGCCTTTTATGGTGACACATAGTACATGACAGATTCTTTCATGTGATGCTGCTTTGTAGATCATTCACATTCCTGTATATGCAATGGGTGTCACCGAGCATCCGTGGTATGCGGTGGAAAAGCCGGGTGGATCTGCAAAGGCTCCACCACGCAACTTGCAGGACTTGCAGGATTTAATGTGTTGGAGCCTCATACCACCAGACTGTTACACCTTGTAAAGTTCATGCCTTTGGGTCAGGAAGAGAGGTGGTCTTGATTTTATATCTGTTTTGTGTCATTAATTTCAGTTAATGCAATTTATGCTAGGGGTCAAAGGTCTCATGTCCTCACCAGAGATGGGCAGAGAGACCTTTCCATTTGATTACATTTTGTATGATGGATTATGCAGAAAAAGTAGAATTGGGCTGAAAGATCTATCGTTTTATCACCGATTCAGGTTGTAAATCGTGTTTTTAAAAAGTAACTAAGTAATTAATTACTTTTGAAAATAAGTAATCAGTAAAGTAACTGGATTACTTTTTTGGGGAAGTAATCAGTAATTAATTACTGATTACTTTTTTCAAGTAACTTGACCAACACTGGTCCTCACATTGTGCAACACATGCTGCCCTCTGCCAAACACTTAAGTACCTCACCTTATTATTGGGTGTAGTGCCTGCTTTCATTATGATACACTTTATGCTGTGCGATATGAGCTGTAGTGCAAATATCAGCTACATGTGTAGTACAAAAAATTTAATGCGTAAATCAGATGACAACAAGACAAGTGGCTATAATCACACCATACAAAAATATAAAGTTTAAAGTTTTAAAAATCTATCTTTTGCAATGGTACTTTTGAAAAATGTTTTTCAATGGTCGAGTTTGCAGTACAGTCCATTCGGGCACACGCAGAACTGATGACAAAAGCAGAGATGCGCCAGCACTTGCTGAGCCCACACCACTACGGAGGAGGCATGTGCTGAGGCTGACTCACAGCATAGCTAGAAATCATCCAGTCATGAATCTGTCTGTGTTTGGGCGTACAGATTGAGGCATATATGAGTCATGACAGAGAGTGCAATGGAAAAGAGAAAAAGAGTCACAAAATGCTGCAGAGACAAAGAAAGAGCACAACCAGTGTCGGGTCAGTCGTACACGAGCTCCACAGAGTCAGTCGTCGTCACAGTCGGATTGTCAGCAGCTCTGACGTCAGCCTGAACTTGAAATAAACCCTGAGCTGAGCAGGAGCAGAGTGACACAGTTTTACTGTCTTTGTACTGAAGCGCACAGATCCCTCCAATCCTCATTCTCTATGCCCTTGTATCTTACTCTGTATTTCTCAAAGATAGCAATCTAAAACACAAATTCTGAGGATAAGCTCGAGCTACACAGAAACACTGGCTCTTCTCAAGCCTGAGTCTATTCTGCGAACTTGTAAGAAGAAAAATCCTAGTTGATCCGTGTCCTATATTTGGCAAGACTTGGAGGCTCCCCGGTCAATCTGTGTTAAGGCTTTTCCCCAGTCTGAGCGGGTGTGCAAAGAAAAAAACCTCGAGCAATCTCCCCCAACAATATTTGCTGGTGCATGTCCTATCACCATGGTGACTGACACTCTCGCCAGGCGGTGTTGAGCAACTCTCTGTGGCGTGGGGGTGGGTGGGGGGGCTACTGTAGGTGAAGGAAGCAGGGTTTAGCAACAATTGGTCAGGAGCAGCTGAGCCTTTGTGTATTATTATACGTTAAAATCCTCCACCTTATGGTCCCACCTGGCGTCCTTGGGAATAAAAGAAGGAGGGGTTATACTAACTGTATCCTTAGAGACAGAAAGCAATGCAGTATTTGTTTGGGTTTTTCCAAGTGAATATACTATATAGTGCAGTGAGGATTAGCGTGATATTCTTTTTTTAATACAGATAATTACTGCAAACATGGATATCCTTGACAATATACTCATAACAAGCAATTTGCAGTATTATACGGTACTTTTTTCTTTTTCAGTTAAGTCAGTTTCAGTCTCCACCTGTAACTGAAGTCAGCAAAATGATGTTGCATCGAGTCTTTTTCACACAGCCTAGGTAAATAAATTAAGAAGATTGTAAAAAGTAATGTAGCAAGCAGAATCAAAGAATCCTGATAATGTTAATGTTGGTGTTTAAATTATTAACTGAGTAGTTTTCAGATGCTTATCGTAGTTATGTTAAACTTGCTTTTGGGATGTAGTTTCCATTGTTCCAGCACTCTCATTGGGATTAATTACCTGTGGACAACGTTTATAGTCTGGAAGTTAAAGTTGTTAAAATCTTGAAAACTGCTGGCTTCCTGTAGTTGCATTGAAGGAGTAGGAAAGCTTGCCAAAGCTTATTTAGATACAGTATATCTAATGTACACAACTTTAATACATTTCTTTGTATTAACTAGTAAGCTATTTATGGAGATAAGAGCTGGACCTGAATCACCTCACTATATGCTATCATAAAGCAGAGCCTGACCAATATTGGATTTTTAAGACCGATACCAATATTTAATGATAAAAATCTGATATGTGGGCCGATATTTTTTTCTTTCTGTTTTTTTTTTTTTCGCAAAACATGCAGATATCACTAGAATTTCTTATGTGTGGTTATTTCTGATTCTTTACTAAGATGATATGACAATGCAGGGTAAAACAAATTTGTGTTGTGGATTACTCTGGTGAACAAGTTATGCAGCATTAGCACTCACAGCATGGTTGAGGAGTGTCTCTTCTCTAAATTAAAATTATTTGCTGATACCACTTTATAAGGAAATGGCTAATATCGGCCAATAACACTGGCTGGATCATATACGATTTGTAAGACCAGTACTAGTATTTTTACAATCCAATATGTCAGTCGATATTGTAGCGGGTCAGGGCTGTTCGGGGTTCTGTTTGTGATGTTTTGTTTATGTTACCATAGTGACGGGTGACGCCCTCTGGCTGCGACGGTGTGTCCTTCCGGGGTCAGAGGGCGCCCTGTGTGTTGTTGCTGTGCTGTTGCCGCGCTGAGCAGTTAGCTAGCAGCAGTGTTCTTCTGCAGATGTTAATAAACGGCTGTGCTCCCTGGCTAGCTCACGGGAAGCAAGACCAAACGATACCTCCGTCTCCTCCTTGTCTGAGCTCGCCACATTGGTGTCAGAAGTGGGATAGCTCACCCTCGCTGTAATGGAGAGAGACATTCAGAGGCTGGAGCAAGCTGTCAAGGAGAACATTCCCCGCTTGGGAAACTCGCGATTGAAGAGAAAGGATGTGAGCGGCCATGTAAGTCCCCCGACGGGTCCCGATGGCGTGAGCGCACCGCGGTGGCGGCACGCCGAGCCCCCAACCGCGAGCAGTTATGCCTACCACGCCAGTTAAGGTACCGAAATACAACAGGCTAACCCCGCTAGAGCCCTACCTCTCACAAGTGTGGCTGGCCGCCAGACATAGTGGCTGGAGCGAAGAGGAGACTGCTACACACCTAGCGCTAGCATTAGAGGGAGATGCACTGCAGATACTCCTTGACCTAGCCCCGGCAGAGCAGCATGAGCTCTAGGCCCTCACCGCGGCACTCAAGAGGCGATTCGGGCAGCGGCACTCCACTGATCAGAGCAGAGAGCAGCTGACCAACCGGAGCCATCGACCGGGGGAGAGCCTGGGCACCTTTGCAGCAGACGTGTTGCTGTATGCTCGTCGTGGCTACCCGGAGTTTCCAGCAGCAGCCCGTGAGGAGCTTAGCCTTCATGCTTTTCTGCAAGGACTTTTCCCAGAGCGACTACGCAAACACGTCCACCTGGCCATGCCTCAGACCCTCCGTGAGGCGCTCCTTGAGGCTGAAAGGGCCGAGCCGGTGCTCACCTCGCGACCTAACCAGCAGGTGCCCCCCCAAACTACCCCCAAATCAGAGCCGCAGACTGCGACGGGGGGGGGGGGAGGTCGCCGAGATGTCCCAGCTGCAACCCTCGGTGCCCCGGAGGCATCCTCGTCGACCGACCGACCGCTGCTACCGGTGCGATGAGCCTGGCCACGTGGCACGTGACTGCCCAGCACCAGCCCCGAAGACCAGAACTACGCAGCCTCGAGGAGGGAGCAGTGTAGCGAGGGGACCACCGCTCCAGCTTCCTGCCCCCCTCCAAGGACGATGCACAGTGGTGGGCCAAGTTGGGTACCTCAAGGGACTCTACCTGAGCTGCTGTGTTGAGGACCAGCCATGCCAGGCCCTGGTGGACACGGGGTCTACCATTTCCCTGATACGACCTGGCGTGCTCCCTGAAACATCCGGGCCACTGGTGAAGGGTTGGTTGCTCACAGACACCCAGCTGATGCTGGTGCACGACTTCTGGCTTGCCGACATTCAAGACCAGTGCATCATTGGCCTGGATCTGCTGAGCCGCTGGGGGGCCTGCGTCGACACCGCAAGCTGGCTATCACTCTTGGCGCAGAGACTTTTGCCCTCCAGCGCGGCCAAAAGCAGGGAGCGGGGACCAGACGAGACAGGCGTCGGGCAGCTGCCGCTCAGCAGATTTCGGATGCCGGTGGCTCCGGGTAATCTCCACTCGCCTCAGCCTCAGCCTCTCAGCCCGACAAACCTCCCTCAACCGAGACCATCGAGGCTGTTGATGACCTTTGGTAGCGCAGCAGCGTAGGCCTCAACGTCGACCAGCGCCAGCGGTTGAGGTGCCTCCTGGACGAGAATGTGGACATCTTTGCCGCCAGTGACAAAGACAGTAGGCAGACGGGTCTGGTCCAACACACCATCGACACTGGCTCTGCTCAGCCCATCCGTCTGCGCCCACACCGGCTGCCCCTCTCAAAACGGCAGGTAGCGGAAGAGAAGATCCGCGAGATGGGTGCGGCTGGGGTGATCGAGCCGTCCAATAGCCCATGGGCGGCACCCGTGGTTCTGGTGGGGAAGAAGGATGGCAGCCCGAGGTTCTGCGTGGACTTTCGCTGTCTCAATGCAGTCACCAAGAAGGACTCATACCCGCTTCCGCGGATCGACAAGGCCCTAGATTACGTTAACGGCTCCAGCTGGTTCAGCTCCTTCGACCTATGCAGCGGTTACTGGCAGGTGGAGCTAGCCCCCGAAGCAAGGCCTAAGACTGCATTCACCATTGGACAGGGGCTGTGGCAGTTCAGGGTCATGCCATTTGGGCTCTGCAATGCGCCAGCGACGTTTGAGAGGCTGATGGAGAGGGTGCTCGTGGATATCCCTCGTAGCCACTGCGTTGTGTACCTGGATGACCTGTTGGTGCACGGTGGCGACTTCGACAGTGCACTGTCTCACCTGAGCGAGGTCTTGAGTGCCATCCGGCGAGCTGGGCTGCGGCTCAACCCCGCGAAATGCCGGCTGTTGGTGAGAGAGACCATGTTCTTGGGCCATGTGATCAGCGCTCGAGGTGTCGCCACTGATCCCGCAAAAGTGGCTGTGGTCCGGGACTGGCCGACTCCCTCGAATGTCCAAGAACTGCAGAGCTTCCTGGGCCTAGCCTCCTACTACCGTCGGTTCATCAAAGGGTTCGCGACGATGGCCAGCCCCCTCCACCGCCTGACTGACAAGGGACAGCTGTTTGGCTGGGGGGATGCCTGTGCTGCGGCTTTTGCACAGCTGAAGGAGGCCCTCACCAGAGCCCCAGTCCTGGCCTACCCCGACATCCGGCAACCTTTCATTGTGGACACTGATGCTAGCAATGTAGGGGTCGGGGCAGTCCTTTCCCAGCAGGACGAGGCTGGAGAATGGGTGGTGGCGTACTTCAGTTGTGCCTTGGGGCGAGATGAGCGGAACTACTGTGTGACCCGGCGGGAGCTGCTGGCCGTAGTGCTAGCGGTGCGGCACTTCCAGCAATATCTGCACGGCTGCCGGTTCCTCCAGCGCACTGACCATGCATCTCTGACTTGGCTCCTGAACTTCAAACACCCAGAAGGGCAGGTGGCTGGAGGTCCTTCAGGGCTATGACTTCGAGATCCAGCATCGGGCAGGTCGACAGCATGGCAACGCTGATGCCCTCTCCAGGCTGCCCTGCGTAGCCGTCGAGTGCCGCTACTGCCTGCGACCGGAGGAGCGGGCCCAGGAGGTGCTGGGGGTGGCTACTGCTCAGGCCACAGCCGGCGGAGGGGGGTGGCTCCCATTGATGCAGCAGCTGAAGCGGGAGCAGGAGGCCGACGCGACGTTGGTTCAGGTGGGGGCCTGGCTGGAGGCGGCGCAACGCCCCGCCTGGACGGGGGTGTCAGGACAGGAGCCCGAGGTGAAGACCTACTACTCCCAGCACAACAATCTGGAGACCCACGTCGGCCTCCTGTACCGGAGATGGCGGGCCCCCAGTCAGGGCAGAGATCTCCTGCAGCTGTTGGTGCCTCAGTCGCTGCGGTCGCAGGTGCTTGAGCTGGTCCATGGCTCGGTGGGGGCAGGACACTATGGGAATGCCAAAACTCTCCGCCGCCTCAGGGGACGGTTCTACTGGCCTGGCTGTCGACGGGATGTGGAACTTCATGTGCACTGCTGTGACACCTGCACGGCACAGAAGGGCCCAACTCAACACTCCACTGCCCCCCTTCAGCAGTACCTGGTGGGGGCCCCAATGGAAAGAGTGGGAGTGGACGTCCTAGGGCCTTTCCCCGTCACAGAGTCAAGGAACCGGTATGTGTTGGTGGCTATGGACTATTTCACGAAGTGGCCAGAGGCCTTCGCGGTGCCGGATCAGAGCGCAACGACGACGGCCGAGAAGCTGGTGGAGGAGATGTTCACCCGTTTTGGGGTCCCGGCTGAGCTCCACAGTGACCAGGGGCGTAACTTCGAATCGAAGGTCTTCGGGGAGATCTGCCGGCGGCTGGGGGTGGAGAAGACGAGAACCACACTGCTCCACCCACAAAGCGATGGCTTGGTTGAGCGCTTCAACCGCACGCTGGCCACCCAGCTCGCCATTCTCACCAGCCGCCACCAGCGGGATTGGGACCGACATCTGCCCCCTGGTCCTTTGGTCGTACCGGACTGTGCAGTGCACACCTGCCGCTCTGATGTTTGGACGGGAGCTCCGGACGCCTGTGGATCTGGTGTTCGGGTCCCCCCCCCGAGCCCAGGCCAGCGCCGGAGTACGACAGAAAAGAGCCTACGACACCAAGTGCCGAAGGGGAGTTTGGGTGTTTGGGTGTACTGCCCGGTCCGCAAGAGAGGAGTGTCCCCCAAACTGTGCAGTCACTGGCAAGGGCCGGTGGAGGTCGTGGAGCGGCTAACAGAAGTGGTCTACCGCATCCGCATGCCGGGCCTGGGGCGCATGGTGGTGTTGCACCGGGACAGGCTCTCACCGTACCGAACGCTCGCTCTGGCAGACGCTGGGGCAGGGGATGATGGTGGAACCCCATGTTCTGACCCGAGTGACTTTCCCCCCGCCGGTCGAGACCGGCCGGTGCGCCAAAAGAAGGCACCTGGACATTTGCAGGACTTTGTGTGGGGTAATGGGGTCGTCGGGGACGACTGACCCCTTAGGTGGGGGCTATGTAGCGGGTCAGGGCTGTTCGGGGTTCTGTTTGTGATGTTTTGTTTATGTTACCATAGTGACGGGTGACGCCCTCTGGCTGCGACGGTGTGTCCTTCCGGGGTCAGAGGGCGCCCTGTGTGTTGTTGTTGCTATGCTGTTGCCGCGCTGAGCAGTTAGCTAGCGGCAGTGTTCTTCTGCAGATGTTAATAAACGGCTGTGCTCCCTGGCTAGCTCACGGGAAGCAAGACCAAACGATACCTCCGTCTCCTCCTTGTCTGAGCTCGCTACAATATTTTTGTTCTCTTTCAGTCACACAAAACAAATGGATTTCCCCAGAATTTCTTTCTAGTTATTTAAAAGTATACTAAGATAATATGACAATGCAGGATCAAAATAAATTCATTTTTTTGTTTGTATTACTTATTTATCTTATTTCTAACTTATTTCTTACTCAAATCTTCTAATTTTATGATTCTTTTTCTTAACTCTTATCATGTCTCCCTATGTTTTTATTTCGTTTAATTATCTTAATTGTACAGCACCTTGGTCAATGGTTGTTGTTTTAAATGTGCTATATAAATAAATTTGAGTTTGACATCGACTTTATTGTCACACAGGTTCTGAATTACACATTTGTACTGTGATGCAGATACAAGACAGCCCCTGTCTTAAATCTTTGAAATAATTAAAATTATTGGCCAGTAAATAAAAATATTTGCTGAGACTTATTTAACGAGCTAATAGCAAGCATAGGCCGATAATGCTGACTGGCTGAGATATCAGTCAGGCTCTACTGTAAAGCTTATATTAATTTCACAAATCCATTATAGTAGATAAAACTAGACACACTGTAAAATGACAGTACAATGCTGCCAATACTTGGCTTTTACTTGCAAGGAAATTATCTTTCTTTGTAAGGAGGAACTGTTTTTGAAGTGAAGCAGTGTTTTGGTTTGAGGATATGTCCCCATGTTGTCATGGAAACCCTCAGATAGGGCAGCTGGCAGGATGGTAGTAAGACAGCAAGGATGGCACTCTGTTTGTTCTGCAGATGCAGCCCTCTGTTCCCGGGAAGTCCCAAGGTGGTGAAGACTAAGTGGCGTATCCCGAGGGGTTATCACATTTCAGAGGAAAAACAAGCAGACGAGTCTCAGGCAAACAGAATCCCTCATTGAAAAACCTTTCATTTGCAAAGGCTCTATAGCTGGTGGCCTGTTTTTCCAGGAAAAAAGTATTTTCGGAAATGTGATTCTGGTTTTTAGCTTCTGGTATTTAGGGGGGAAAGATGAAAGCCTACCTGTTTTTGCATTCTGTGAACCATGAAAACAATCAACACAAAGGCAAATGAGGTGCTGCAATCTTTACAGTAAATATCCAAAAGCTGAAAGACTGCCCACTGCAACTTTGTGTTCAGATCTATTTTGCCATGTTTTTGTGGTGGGGCATGTGAGTCATTAAGTTCCAGCCACATCAACAAGCAATAACTAATGCTGTGCTGTGGAAAATAAAAGGCCACTGTTGCTGGCATTGATATAAAAGGCAACACTTCCTATAAATAGGTTCACCCCAGGCCATTGGGATGACATAAGTACCTCAGTCTACCACAGTGGTGCAGCTTGTTTCCTTTTTTAACTTCTCTCTATTTATCCATTACCACATATGGGGGAAAGCACGTTCTGCTGTGTGCCAATTTCATCCTAATACAAGCAGCTTAGATCCCAATATCATAACTCAAGGTTACAATGTTGGTATCACAGTAAAATCAAAGTTTAGAAGGTAAAGAAAATTATACAATTTAGGGACTGAATCACTCTCTAAGCTGAAGCACCTGTTTGCATCACTTTTTTCCTGTTTTAATCAGAGTTCTCTGGGTCTCGTCATTGCTATGACTAAAGTTTTCATCATCACAGAAGCACCAGGGACTCTGTAATGTGTGCATGATTCTTTTTTCTAATTAGGTAGCTAATGGTGAAGGTTTCTGACAGCCTTCATTCATAATGGCACACATTTCCTGTAGAGTATGACTCATACCAGAGGGAGAGGGAGAGAGAACAGCACCTCAAAATCCATCTTCCATTGTGAAGGTGATCTCATCCCGAGTCATAATATTAGTGCTCTGACATGTTGGAGCTCATCCACAAGTCATAAATCCTACGCTTTCACTCACCACTGAGTTCAGCAAGATTCAAGATCAACAAGTCTGAATTCCACCACTTGAGAATTTGACTGAAACACTGCTTTCACGAAGTGAAACTCATGTGTGTGATATTATTTTATGATATTATGATATTTGTGATATTATTATTTTATTAATTATTTTACTTTTATCTCTGTAAAATGTTACATAACTTTTAAATTATTATTTCTTTTTGTAAAAGAAAATATATATATATAAATCTTAAATACTGTGGAGAGGGAAACATTTTCTTTGGCCCTCATTTAGATTGCTGGGATCTAGTAAAAAGTCAGGTTGTTCTACTGCAAGAACTGCGAACGCATGCAGCTCACCAAGGAAAGCATTCTCGGTGCTGAGGTCCTTATCTCCTTCAGACTTTTCAGTAACTCACAGAGAAAAAAACGCACTATAGTGCTCATCTTACATGCGGTGTTGAAAGTGTACATTTCACCCTGACTTTCAAGACGAGTTGAGATTTTGCTCACACATCAAAACCGTCAAAGTGGAAAATAATCCCACAGTTCCTCTGTCGAGTCTGCATTGATGTCACGGTTGCCACGGCAACCATACAACCAAGACATCATGACTCTTTGCCGCCCTTAACGATCTATAAGCCGATTTTGCCCCCCTTTCCCCTCCATTTCTGTTTTAACGTACAGCATGAAAACAGAAGCACTTAAATATGGGTCCAGCTGGCAGCGATGGGGATGAACGCTTATGATTTCTTTAAAACAGACAGCTATAGTGCAGCTAGTAAATTCACTTCTGAATTTCTGGCAAATATCCAACGACAATCCACCTCTGAGAAGGCAAATGATTAATACTCTGATATAAATCTGCAGATGGCAACTGCCGAAACTCAAGAAGTGCGGTAATCTCAGGAAGGTATCGCCTCCGGGGAGTCAGCTACAAAGCCAAGGGTAACACTTTATTTCAGTTAGGTCATGAGCAGTGCAGGCTTTACTCCAAAGGGTCTCACTCATTTAAAGTATAGTAAGAGGATCTTGTACAATAGTCCCATTTTTTTCTCACTTTTGCTATTAATGTCCTGAATCAGTTACAGAACTCCCAGAAGAGATCAGGAAAGCTAACATTTTGCCATGTTTTAGGTTCTTTTATTTAAACCCATTACTTTAGACTTGCTTTTTATTAATTCAGCAGTTTCTTCTTAATATTTCACATTAAATAATAGATTTAATGAACAGTTTTGTAACTTATTTTGGAAAGCATTGTTATATAAATTATTATCAAGTCCGGTCAGCTCTCTCCATGCCTATCACTCAGCCTGAAGAGGTTACAACCTCTTACCTCTAAGTGCCCTGAGGCAGCAGCAGCCTGGAAAGCAAATACGTGTCAATAATCACAGCTACAATGAAAGCATGTTTACTCTGCGAGACAGATGTGACAGCGATCAGCAAAAAATGCTGAGTGTTCGAAATCTACAGCAACGGCAGCAGTGCTGGGATTAAAAAGTCTGCACACATTGTTTTGTGAGCCAGAGACTGTTGATGCTCTAATTCAGACTTTCTCATTAAATATTCATAGTTTCGTGCCAGTCCAACAATTTATGTCTGACAACCAGAAATTAGATTATCAGTGTGATATGTCTGGAATCTGTCAGAGACAGATCAGTGGCATGTACTTGGTGTACAACATATAAATAGGAAGGATGCCTTGAATAAACCCTTTGTTAAAGCATTTTCCTAATGAGCTAACCACTATCTTCTGCTGATAATAATCTGTATAAGTCAGAGACTTTTGCTGGGTTCCCTGGAGGGAGTGAAATAGTGATGGTGATGACTGTTATGCGATAATCTGTCTCGATCTCTTCCCTCGACAAAGATAATCTGTCTAGTTCACTGTGTACTGTGCCTGTTTGCCCGGGAGCCTCAGTCTTCAGTTCATGGTGGCACACTAAAGCAAAGCTGCAGGAAAGTAGATAAAGGACAGGGAGGCATCACTGCTTGTGCCTGTGCCAAGGGCGATCTGCCGACTGGGAAGCACGCCCAGAATATGTGTACAGATAGATAACTATCTGAGGGATCTTTCCCCTGCAAAGTAAGCAGGATATGAATGTGACAGCATAGTGTCTCTACAGGTGACAGGAGGCGATGCAGCCGCTTTTCTTGGAGCCGAGGATTAATTCGGTCTGGACGTGCTATTGATGCTGCATGTGAAGGTACAAGCTCGGCCGGGATGCCAAGTCGTGGCGTGGCAGGTTGCCAGAGTGCTTCTCGGGGTAGCATGTGGCTTCTGTAGCTGTGAAATACGTTTTCAAAATTCACTGCCCATGATGTTAGAAACGTGAAGTGGCTGCTATAGCAACAATTTCAGACAAGTTAAAGTAGCAGGAGTGTGCGGGTCATGAGGAGCTCCAGTCCTGAATAAAAAAAGTATGTGGGGGAACTTCTACGTAGCCAATTTTGATTGCTGCGATAGTGTATAACTTCAAGGCGAATCAAAATATAGAGATGGGTATGAGCTTAGATCTATTATGTCACAGAAGAACTCAAAAACGCTGCCTGCCATGAGTGTAAATTCAAAAACGTACTGAACTGAAAAAGGCTTGGCTTTTGCAATTTCCTTAATGCATTAGGTTGCATAATATAAAAGATAAACTAGTGAACCATCATATGAGTGACTTCATAAAAGTAAAATAAGAGATAAATCAATAATTAAGCATTTTACTACTGTTCAGAATCTTTTAAAATCCCTTTTTTACTATGAGTACTACATACAGCAGCTTTGTGTTATGTCCCGAGCATGGCTGGCTTCCAGTGTTTATCTGAGGCTGTGCCGCTTACACCAGTGAGGCAGCATGGGAGTCTGGCACCGGCACAATGCTGTGAGCTCAAACTGTGACTGTGACGTCATGTGGGTGGCCATTCCTTTGCACTCAGCACTTTTTGCCCCTGCTCCTCTTAAACCTCTCTGTTGTCCTACAGCTGCACATCGCACACTGACCTCTGGCCATCCTCTGTGAGGCACAGGGGGAAGGGGTTGAAGGCACAGGTTGGAAGAGACGGGTGTGAAAAGCTAAATCTTTTGGCTGGAAGGTCAGACAACTTCTGCAGACAGCAGACTGGCTGTTCAGTGAGCGACGAGACTAAGTGATAAATGACTGGTGCTCGTCTGGATGTCTGTGCTGTAGTCTCGCAGTGCCATCCCAGATAGAGCGACAGACAAAGGAGAGGGAAAAGGGTGAAAGCAGCGGAAGCGACACAGAGCGCCTGTATCACATGTTCCCTCATGTGAGAGTGCACCAACCAAGAACGGGAGCTGCTTTATGTAAGTGTCTCCCAGCATCCTGTGGGACCGATGGACAGCCTCACATGTTTGTGTTGCGGTAATCCCACATGGGCAGACGGGAAGGGCTCAGCTGGACCGTGCCACAGAGCGCCCTATCACAAACCACTTATCATTTATCTCTCCCCAAGTATGAGTATTTGGTGGTTTGCTTGTCTGTCCAACCAGTCTGTCTTCTGGTTTTCTATCATCTTCTGCAAGTTCCTTTTGCTCTTTTTTTTTTTTTGGTTTTTTACGTGTACAGCTACTTTGTGGTCCTCTCCTGGCTGTGAGGGCTCGCAGCTGGGAGAAGGAGGAATAAGCTGAGAAAAAAAGGGGAGGGAGGGTTGGTAGTGGTGAGAAGAGGATCAAAGGTGCTGGTGCTGACTCTTCTTCCATTCAGACACAGCAGTGATCAGAACCATGGTGATATATATATATATATATATATATATTTATATTAAGAGACACATCCTTACAGTCAGCCCCCCCACACACACACCCCTCACCGGTCTCCTTTCGCTCAGGGCAGCTGGCAAAACACAAAGGAGAGAAGTGTGCAACTGGTGCGATAAAGCTGGGAACATCTTGCTATTCAAGTGTCAGCATAATAAACTGGAGGCACAATTAAGGGGGGAAAAAATCCCCAAACCACAAGAACAAGTGCTCAGTGCTGCGGCAGCGTTCACCGCCTCAGTCCATCTGCGAGTTGTCTTTAGGACACATGAAAAAAAAGGACAACAGAGCTGTTCTGTTCACCCCCCGTCTTGAGAATGCAAATGATCAGGCAGTGACGACAAAGCATGTGTGTTTTAACCTCAGATGATAGTGTTAGGGAGGTCTAATGCATCAGCGTGTGCACACATTACTCCCTTTGTCTAAAACAAATTCCCAAAAGCTCACATTCCTCAGCAGCTACTGCACACAGTGGGATATTCATATAAAGTCAATCGTTTAAAGGTGTTTTAAAACTTTATGGCTTGCACAAAAAGAAGGAAAAAAAATATAGAACAAAGGTCCTTGTTAAAACCTGAATTAAAACAGGTTTGCTGAAATCTTCAAAAACACCAAACTCCTGTAGAATTAAGAGCCTTAAGCATCAAAAAAACAAAAAGTTTGGAGGTTTTTCCCCGAAGCTTTTTTTTTTTTTTTAAAGACTCGGAGAGATTCCTCGCTCTTAAACCTCCTCTCTGTTCTCACAATCCCCCCAAGGAGGCTGGTGCAAAGTCTGCCGCTGTCTGGCTGTTCCCATGGCAACCACCAGGTGAGCAGACAGGCTTGGAAAGCACGGCAAGGAACATGTGACTCCCTCCACATGCTCAGGCAGCACACGCTCTCAGATAACAGGAGGCTCACTCCCTCCCATTTCTTTTTCTTTCTTTCTTTTTTTTCAAACTTGCAAGTACACAGTGTAGTCACAAAAAGGCGATGTTTGGTGAGTCTTGAAAGTCGACAAGCAGACGACCAGTCTGCCAGTCCATCTGTTTGCCACCCTGTCTATCTCCCTGCGTGACACACACACACACACAGACACACGCATGCACATAAATAGCAACACATCGTTTTGTGGAGTTCAGAAGAAGAAGACGCTGCCCTTGAGAGAGGGGGGGAACTGAGATGTGTCTTAACTTCTGAACATCAAGTTCAGTTCTCCTGCAGCGACAAAGGGCAAGAGAGATGATAAAGCAGCAGGAGGAGGTGAGAATAAAAAAGCTACACAAATGTCTGGAGAAGAGAAGGAAGATTACCTCTGATGACAAATAAAAAAAAATAGACTTTGAGAAAACAAACCTGTGTGTGACCAGATGTATATTCGTTTACAGTATGTTGCACCAGTTTCAAACAACGCTAGTCTCAGGCATGGTAGTAGGTCAGTGAGACTGTGGGGTGATTTAAGGTAAACCTTGGTGCTGATGTATAAAGGCATAGTGCTGACTATTTTTTTACTGTCAGAGCATCTGTCATCACAGACATAAAAAATGCTTATTTATGCTAATTAGCGCTAGACATAAAGTACAGTGAGCTGATGAAAAAAAATAACACGTTGCTAAAAGACAAAGCTGATGTGGAAGCAGTGGGTCTTCAGGCTAGCACTAAAAGTAATATATTTTCCATAAACTCCCACCTTTATTAATGAGAAAAATCATGGACAAATAATTTCTAACTTAACAACAAATAGGGACAGTTTTTTTATTTTTAAATAAATCACCCATTGAGACTTGACGATTGCTACTAATAAAGACAAAGCTGCTTTGAATGCCAGTTGGCTGCTATTTCAGCTTATTCAGCATTCAGCTGTATAAAACATGCTAATTTGTTTTGCTGAATATTTTCCAGCGGCTAGCCTCACACCAAGAAGGTCCATGGTTTGAACCCACTGACCAGCTGGGGCCTCTGTGTGTGGAGTTTTTCTCTGTGAGTAATCCAGCTTCCTCCCACAGTCCAAAGACATGTATGTTAACTTAACTGACTTTAAATTGACTGTTGGAGTGTTTCCAGCTCTGCCTTATGATAACTGGAATAACTGGACTGGATAAGTGGGGGAAAAAATTATGCTATTAAATATAATAGTGAATTATCAAGCTAGCTAGCCTGTGCTAATATTCCTAATAATTTGCAGCATTAGCCTCTTCTCAACATATGGACATGTTTGGCTATAAAAAAAAAAAGAAAGAAAAAGAAACATGGTGAGGGTCACATCTGGAGGCTTCAAACATGATGGATGACCTGAATGGGGCCACTTCCATCTTTTATATACAGTATATGAGTTTTAAAGTTTTTATATGCAGAGAGTAAGAAAACTATTAGATACAGAGCATATTGACATATCTGCAAAATAGTGTTTAAAGCGTGTCACTGAGAACCTTAAACACCAACCCCCGGTGGCAGTCGATGTCAGTGCAGTCGCCAGTCATATGGTTTCATCCTCTGAAACAATACATTTCTGTACGTTATCAATCAATCTGTACATTTTTGGAGATTTGAGTTAAGCCCACAGTGCACTGAATCCTCAGCCGCAGAGAGAGTCTGGAAAAATCTGAGGTAAAGACAGACTTGAAAGCGCTTGCAGAAAGACAGAAATTACCCATCATTAGACAGAGTGCAATTAGAGAGTCAGTGTCTCACAATCACATATATGCATCATAAAGATTCCCATGTTTCATGATGACTAACATTTCAGAGTACCTCAGCTGCAAGAAAAAAAGATGTTCTGTGAGTTCTCCTCTGTTGTCTCCTGTTCTAGGGAGATAAGAGGAGAAAATCTCCTCACTCTGTGCTTGGGTATGACGCTCAAACTATCCCGAGGCAGCTGCAGGGAGCCTTGGTACAATAGAGTGCAGGTACTGTCTAGCAGCCACACGATTAGCATGGTGATGTTTTGAAATGAAAAGATTCCCAATTAGAAAAAATAAAATAGTTTTATTGGGACAGAGCTGCAGGCTCATCATAAGAACCTCTTATTAAAATGTCACAGGTGATGAAAGAGGCTAGATCAGCCTTGCGCAGGTCTCCACAGTAGATCTGAGAAGAGAAGGAGATACTGTACCTCTCCTCAGTCCCTGTGTATTAGCGCTTTCTTTCTCAGATTTGCATAATCAGGGAGGTGACAGAGGACAACATGCACCCAAGTTGCTTTTCATTATTCATCTATCTCGCCTCTCCACTTGTGTCCCAATTCTCAGGATGACACAGGATGCCTGAAGCAGATCTGTCCACCAAGCTGACCTGCCTCAGATTACACTCTCATGCTGCTGGTGTGTGTGATTCATCTTTAATAATGCGTAACATCGAAATGTGAGCCAAATAGCATGAGCTGGAACACACACAGTCCTCATCATTAACACGTGCATCCTGTACATTGTGTAAATCCTCACCAAGGTTGTATGAATGTCTGCACAACTTCACGGCAATGGCACAGAAGCAAGCAAAAGTACACACCTGTGAATGCGCGTGCATTTTCACTTTTTTTGTTTTTCTTTACAGTCAAATGTGTCACTTTCATTTGTACACTCCACAACAGCTTTCCCCACCCATAACTGCCACCACCGTTCTATAACAAAAGAAAAACCCCACCATGGCCAAGTTGTGCTCCCGGCCCCCAGGCTTTGCAGCTCCTTTCTGCTGAGGCGATTTCTGTGGAACACGACTCCAGAATAGGCTGGATCGTGTTGCTGTGGATTTTGCCTGTCCGCCTGCAGGGTCTATAAATAGTGCCTGTCAGATATTTTCACTTCTGTGCTGAGCACACTCAGTGGCAGAGCAGTGTATTAATATCCACGGTGACCAGAGTCGTGCCTCAGGAGAGAGAGAGTATGGTGCGGAGGTGTGTGGAGAGAGGGAGAGAAAAAGAGAGCGGCAGTCGAGGGACATACAGCCAGAGCTCAGCAAGACTACACACAACCAACAGTCTGTCATCTTTTCTCCAACTTCCCTCTGCTGACTGAAGCAACAACAATGACGTCTTTATGTCTGACTCTCTGACATCTTTGTGCATGATTTCAACCAAAGGAAGACGTGTCCCGAGTCACATTACCTTTTCAGCATGATTATTTTATGCTTTAACTCTCAAAACATAAACAATATGCAAACTGATTGCATAAAGGAGATTGCATAAAAGATTGCATAAAATACTAGTAGTTTTGCATAGTAGTGACCATGGAGTCGATCCTATGCAATCTAATGCAAAAAATATACAAAAAACACAAACACACAAGAAGTCATGAATTAAGGCTGGATTTTGCAGTGCTTTAATTACACTGCAGCCCGCTAATATCCCAGGAGCATATTAATAATCAGCCTTGGAGGCTGACTATTAATATGAAATAAAAGATTGTGAGATAAACCCTCAGATTGCGTGATTTAAATATGAGAAATAAATCAGGAGAAAAAGGTGAGTATAAGGATGAGGCAAGTATTAAAAAAGCTGCCCTGAGAGTAAATGTTAAACTTTGATATAAACTGGGTGTGTTAATGTGTAAAGAGGAGTTTTATCTCAGTACACACAGATGTGCAAATAAAGTCCATTTTCTGTCTGAATGTCCATTCAAGCTGCAGTAATTAATCATATCTGTACTGGTCATGTGCTCCCAAGCCCTCAAAACACTCTCGCACACAAACACATGCACAGATCTGGTGATTGCCTTGTGTAACAGGGGAGGATTCTGCATGTGCAGTTTCAAAGCGTCACATGTCCGAGTGGACAACCTGAGGTCAGATGCAGTATTAATCACAATAGAAAAGGCAACCCAGTTGCCAATCTGTGGACACGTTTTGGATTATATATGCAGCATTTTGCATTTTGTTGAATTTACATTTTGTTTCCTCTATTATTCTCCTGTGCAAAAAAATAAGACCTCTTAAGCTTTGCTACACATTATTGTTCTTTCAGTCATTAAAACATGCACATAAAATGAGAGCATACACTGCAATAGTTGGGTGACATTCAATATGATGGCATCATGTTTACAGTATCTTGTATACAGCATCTTGCCCTTCATGAGCAAGGACTGTGCAGAGAGCCTGTGGGACAGTGCCTCCAGTGGAGAGGGTTGGTATGACCAAGACAGATCCTGAAGGAAGTGCTGCAGCAAATCCAACCACAACAAAACAGCATGAATAGCATTGTGTAGAATGGGTTTTAGATCAAAGCTTTTGAGCATTGTAATATTTGTTTGTTTTTTTTAACCGAGACCGTTAACTGTTTACTAAAGACCTCGATTCCACTTGTTGTTATACGTGAGAGGTCCTATAATTTCATAGGCTCGTGATACGAGTGCAAATAGGATAAAGAAGCAACATATGTGAGACAGAAGGATTCTGCATGTGCAGTTACACAATCCTTCAAAAGATCTCTGCAGCAAAGGCCGTGACATCATGACCAACAGTCCTCATTATGTCACCATTCTCCAAATCCATGTAACTCAAGGTTTCTGTTAAAATTATCACAGTTTTCCCAAAAATAAATCAAAGATTGATGACATAAACGGAGACATAAACAGGAGATATTATTTGTCAAATTCTAAAAAAAAAAAAAGAAGAGTTTTCAAATGCTTCATAAACAAAGACAAAACTGGTGCAGATGACTTTATAACTGTATATAAGAATGAAATTACATATCTGGTCATGACCAGTGACTGTATATAAAGTGTAAAAGAACTGCTAAAAGGACGAGTGTCACGTGTCATCACAAAACCTCCCTGCATATGCAGATAATATGATCCTCTCCAGCTATAAAAGATCAATAATGCAGCTTCTCTGAGATATCTGCCTATTTAATGGTATTGCAGTGCAAAGTGTCACAGGCAGAGATAAGAGATTACAGCAGGCCTCTGTTTGTGTTTGTTCAGTCTACGCAGGACATTCCAGGAGCTGCGCCGTGTGACGTCTCTCGTGCAGGATCGTATTTCAAAAGGCAAGGCTCCACTGGGCCCACAGTCAAACCACAGAAGTCTTTCCCGGTGCAGCTGATTGCTTAACTAACAATAACTAACTTCGGGACTGGCTTATTAGATAAAAGCGAGCGTACACACAGGAGCAATTCATTTCTCAGAAACTAGAAGGGAACCAAACAGATGCATCTTGATTTTCCTTCCTAGTATTGAAATTTTGTGCTGTAGTATTAAGCACTTATGTGTCTTCTTTTTTCCAGCTTCCTAATATACTCTATTGTCCTAATATATTTCATTTCCCTCATACTCGTGTCTCCTGTCTTCCTCCTCCTCTTTCCCATCCTCTTTCACAGGGCCCAGCCTCGACTGGCGCCACCGGAGGGTCGTCTGGGGTTCCGCAGAAGAGGGGAATGCGCAGAAACAACAATTGCACATTTTTACAGAATGAAACCATGAATGAACCACACACAAAGCCCCAAAATACTCTGGCCAGCAAAAGCCCAGCAGCACTGACCAATAAAAACTCATTAAACACTTTTAGGATTCATTGTTCTTCATATGCAACCAATTATCCAAATGCATACAAAGGCCCGTTTTAACTCCCTGTGATAATTATCTCCTGGCAACCCTTTATTCCCACTGGTGACAGGGCCCGCCAGTGGTTTGGTTGCCATATCCTTGGAGAGTTGCATAGAGTGCCCCGATGCAGTGCTGCCTTGTGCTGACGGAGGAGGAGCAAAGGTGACGCTGCAAGTACAAACTGTGCACACAGACAGGAAACCTGATATTCCAGCTCCCCACATGAACTGAATCTAGGGAGAGGCAGAAAAAGTGTGTGTGTGTGTGTGTGTGTGTGTGTGTGTGTGTGTGTGTGTGTGTGTGTGTGTGTGTGTGTGTGTGTGTGTGTGTGTGTGTGTGTGTTATCAACAGCAGCGAACATGAAGTCCTGCAGGACTCCATGCTCCCAGTAAAAGTGTACACTGCATGCGTACATGTTTGCATGCGTGCTGTCCGTTTGTGTTTATGTGTTTGTGTGTGCATAAAGTACATCTGCACTAACTCAAGATGTAGAGCAGTGCAAACTGTGCAGTTTTTACCTGCTTCATCAGATATGAGCAGCAAAATACCACCAACGATATCACATTTATCACACGCTGTGAAAAGACATCATTTGTGATTAAAAAGTAGTACTTTGCTACCAATGCACCAAAGAGCAGGAAGTACTTTGACTTTCATTAACTGATAAATTGCTGCCACTTTCTCCGACTGCTGAACAAGAGCTATGTTTGTGGCCATGTACAGTTCAGTGCAGGGCCTCTGTGGGCTGCCCCTGACCCAGCATTGTTATGTGAAACCCTGGGCACCATGCTCCAGTGCTCAGCTATGCCGTCACCCCCTCCAGGCATGTAGCAAGCACAGCCCTTTGAGTAGCCAGCAAGCGCCTGCCCTCCTAAGCTCTGCAAAGCAGCTTAGAGCACCAGGCTCCTCCACAGTGGTCACACGTGTGAAACATACACTCTTGCTGACACACAAAACACACGCACGCGGGCTCGGCACTACCCATGTGCGCGGGCACACTGAAATAGGCGGGGTTTTGTTCAGGGACAGGGGAAAAAAAAGGTTATAGTCACTCCCACTCAGCTGTACTGACGCACGTTTTCTCTCAAGCACAACACGCTGGCTTACACACCTGCAGGAAAACATGCAGGACAGGGGCAGGGAACGCAAACACAATGTGCTGCTTCTTAGCACTGCTCATGTTCTCCTTTGGAAAGGGTGGGGAGGAGGGAGGGGGTTGAGTGCTCCTGCAAATCATAGCCATGTGTCGGTAGAAGCTGACAGCCTGTCCCTGAACTTTTTTTTTGTTTTGTTTTTTTGTCTTTTCAGCACTGGAAAGACTTTCCTAATGACACATAGATTCCCACTTAGGTCCTGAGGCACTGGAAACAAATCATCTGTGAAATACTCTGGTAACTCTCAGTTTTATTTTTGTTCTCTTTCCTTCACCGTTCTCCAAAACATGATGCTTGCCTGAATAAACTGCTACACATAGTTAGAATCCATTATGTACAAGAAAAAACACGTGTGGAGTTTCTCTGGCAACAGAAGAAAATCGTGTTTATCCTGTACTGTTTCTCCGCAGAAGCAGAAATATTATCAGTGACTGCATCGACTCCTACTACAAGCTCCTTGCAATTATGGCGGACAAAAGCTTTTTAAGCTCTTTATGTTTTGTTTTTTAAATAGTTTTTCACTTTGCCTAATAAGAAGCACATAAATAACTAAGACTCAAACTGTAAAAATGTAATGTAAACTCAGCAGCCGCAGATCGGTATTGATGTTTCCACTTGCATTAAAATAAGATTTCTTTTAAGCCTCGGCTCCTCTCCAGCTCTCCCTTTGATTTGTGACTCAGCTGAAGAATAAATATATACACCTTTATCTTGCTTCTTTCATTCTTTCTCCTGCAGTCCCTCTCTCTTCCTCCCCCTCACTTTCTTTACTGAGAGAAGAATGAAGGAACTAGTCAGTGGCAGACAAACCGACAAAGATGCTCAAATGTGGAATCAAAACATCACAAAAGCAGTTGACATAATCTATAGAGGGAATTTCTTATTACTGACACAGACATTAATATTATAAAGTTCTTTTCATGATGCTTTGTCTTCTAATATGTTTCCAGCATCGTAATCATTACCAATATAAATTTCATTATATGCTGAGTGTATATATTCCACGAAACTCTGACAAATCAGTTCCGCTGTAGTGTTTTCAACACTCCGCCCATTCTTCAGCGTAAACCTGTCTGTGGCAACAACTTTGCAAACTGCAGTAGGCTAAGTTTCACTATCAATCAAGTCAAAAAATGAAAGACGAAACCTAATTGTCAGGTGCTGGTGTTGCTTATGAATATGTGATCAGTGTAAAAGGGGGGGAAAAAACAGTCATTTTTGATTTGTGCTTGTGTGACTTTTCTACCTGTGCTTTCACAGGCCCAAGAAAACGATCCAGAGTGCACAATTAGTCATGTACATGAATCGGCAGAACAAGGTCAGTTATATTTGTTTTATATTGTAAGGCAGAGACAAAATAATTCAGAGAAAAGCCCAACAATCAAAGGACCCCATAAGAGCAAGCACTTGACGACAGCGGGAAGGAAAAACTTCCTTTAAACAGGAAGGATCCTGGAGAAGAACCAGGCTCAGGGAGGAAAACGATCTACCATGACAGGTTGGGGGTGAGGTGAAGAAGACAGAACAAAAGACATGCTGTGGAAGAGAGCCGGAGATTAATAATAACTAATGATTGAATGCAGAGAGGGTGTAAACATATAGTGAGTGAACAAGAAAGGGGAAGCCCCCAACTGCCTAAACCTATTGCAACATAACTTAGGGAGGGTCCAGGGTCACCTAATCTAGCTGTAATGATATGCTTTATCAAAAGGGAAAGTTTTAAGTCTATTCTTAAAAGTAGAGAGGGTGTCTGTTTCCCCGAATCCAAACTGGGAGCCAGTTCCACAGAAGAGGGGCCTAACAGCTGAAGACTCTGCCGCCCATTCTACTTTTAAATACTCTAGGAACCACAAGTAAGCTTGCAGTCTGATAGCAAAGTGCTTTATTGGGTTGATATGGTACTACAAGGTCTTTAAGATAAGATGGGGTCTGATTATTTAAGACCTTGTATGAGGGGTGAAGGATTTTACATGTGATTCTTATTTAACAGGGTGCCAATGAAGAGAAGCCAATATGGGAGAAATGTGCTCTCCCTTTCTAGTCCCTGACACTACTCTCTCTGCAGCATTTTGGATCAATGACTAATCTCATTTATTAAAGGTTGACAGCACTATACGTGAAACATTAGATTAGAAGTGTCATGTTAGTACAAAAATGAATCTTGCATTTCTTATTTTTTAGCCAAATCATCACACAGTGCATCCTCCACGTCTTTTACACATTTGGCAGCACGATCCGGAAACCATCATCTGCTCTCTCTTTCTCTGTGTGAATACTTCTGTTTTGGATGCACACACAGAACATTTGCTCTTACGTCAAAAACACATCATGAAGAACAGATGAACGCACAAGAATGCATATTGCGGCGGAGCAGATGTGTTTCAAAGATGCTGACAAATCTGTGCTGTATAGCTCGTTAGAAATGTTGGATTTCTGTCTCAAATGTCTGAATGTTAGGAAAGCCAGTAACACACTGAGCAAACTAAGTTATTGCATGAGATTAAAATGAAAGAAAAAAGAAATCAAAGTGATCTGAATGTGTTGCATTTACTACATTTAATCCAGAGACTTTTGATTGCATACTGCACAGAAGAAATGCACTCATATAGCCCGACGCAGTCACCTTTAGCCTAAAAGCCAGAACAAACAAGTTAAACACGAAAGCCACGGAAAATGTAAAACTACCAAAACAACACAGCATCATTGTTTGACCGCGAGAGAAAAACCAGCAAACTAAAGTTACCTCTCTTTGTAGCTGTCTGTTTCAGCCTCTTCAAGGGTGGTCTGAGTCTAAAAGGAAGACTGAGATCTAAACTACAGATGGGACTTTTTTTTTTTTAACTAATTGGGCTTCCTACTGGCATCAAAGTGATCTGGCCAAGAAATGACTGTTGAATAAATAAGATATCCCAACATGTGCCAAAAAATGATCTGAAAGAATGTGTGTTTAAAGAAATAATCCAAGGTGCAGCACACTGCTTAGCAGAAGCTTGTGGTAACAATAATTACTTGTTTAATTTTTAATGATTAATAATTAATCTTTTAAGCCTGTTTTTTTTTCCACATATGTCATGAATACTCTGAATGAACAGCAGCTAGATTACCTCAATTACATGTTGGGCAGTATCACTAGTAGCGGCAGCATGACTCACATACACACACGCGCACACAGGCCAGTACTGAGTCACGCACACACGCTGTGTCACAATGCATGCATATTATCCAAACTCATGACAGCTGGCCATATGAGGTGCGTGATGTGTCTTTGCGCGCGCGCGCGCGTGTGTCACTCTCGTGCACGAGCCTCTGAGCAAACACCACAGTCTGGCTCCTCTGTGATGCAGACAGGGCCCATCAGAAATGCACGACTGCAGCAGGTTTAAGTGAGGTAACGCCTGACTAGGGGAGTATTTGTCTGGTACACGAAGAGTTACCCTGCATCTAAATGAATTTCACTGTCTGGGATTTTTATTTATTTATTTTAAATACTTTCATGCACGACGTAATTTATTGAGCAGCGCTGACCTTATCTTCCACAGCTCTCTGCTGTCTGTTCTCGCTGCTGTATGTTGTGAGTTATTTTGGTGCACTGCAATAACCTAGTTTGGCCTTGAATAGCCTCACTGTAATGTTCCCACATAACCCGAATGTGGCTGAGAAACATACACAGCTGTGCCTGTCGGTGGTCTTTTGCGCCCTCTGCTGGTCTACGAATGTTATCGGGTTGAAATATGGCCGAGCTTCTTCTCCTAGTTGCTTGTGCACAGTGAGAAAGGACAGTAAGTAAGAGAGAGATCAGTGTGCGTCTGCTGGTGCTCTCTGCAGCCCCGGATCAGACACGGAGTGTAATGTGCATGTACTAAAAGGCTCCCACCAACCAATCAACCACGGAACCTCCCTGTAAACACTTGCCTGATGTAAGCAAGTGTGTTTAAAACGCAGACAAGGCCAGTAAACTTCCCCTAATAACGCCGCACAGTTCGCAGTCAAAGGCGGCGCATTGCATATTCCCTTTCATCTCCCTGGTGCCTCAGAGACAGGAGTGGGTTTTAGATGGGAGGGATGAGGGCTGTAGTCAGAGGGGGAGGGCGGGGGGGAGAGACAACCAGGCTGATTCTCACAGTTTTGCCCCAGGGGTGTGTGCTGCTGCTGTTGCTCTCTCTTTGTTTGAAGACTGATTAGCAGAAAGCAAGACTAAAGAGGGGGAATATGAATTGTGCGCTCTGACAAAAGCTTCCATTGTCTATAACATCTACTTGGTGAAATGGAGGTAATGAATCAATAATTTATTTAATTAATTAATTAAAAAAGACACACGAAAAATGTGCTCAGATCGGGTAAGAATCTAAATACCACCACATTCAAATTAAATTTTACACACTAGAAGATCTTAATTCAATACAATTAAATTATTTTTTAAAAGACGTGTCTGCAGTCAGATTACCTTAAAAATCAAAACAATTTGTGTATATTTTAACTATATAGGTGGACGGAAAATGTAACTGCTCTGTGTTTCACAGCGCAGACTCACAAAAATACAGAAAAACAGCAAATAATAAATTAGCCATAATATGTAAATGTTCAGGTTGTTTCACTGCCCCCAAGTGGCCAAAAAAAATCAATACCTTAAATGCAGCTTTAAACACATTACTTAACCCGTATGGATTTACTGCAGTAAATATATCTCACCATAAGATGGCACAGTTATCAAAAATTGCGCATTATTTAACATGAGGGGGATGGGGAGTTGCTGTGTCTGCATACACACTGTGGCTATGGCTGTAGGAAAAGCCAGCAGTGGTTTATATGGGCTTTATTCACAGGTTGGCAGTCTGCGTACACATTTCACAGACATTATAATGCAGCGTGTGGCAGTGAATTCTGGTTGGGGGGTCCTGCGTTACTATTGATGCTGTCAGCAAGATTCCTCCTTCTCTCATTTGACACTTTGGGGTCAGGAGCTCTTGGAATTCTTGGGTGGAGACACATTTACTCAACACTTGTTCCTCCCTTGGCTTCCTAAAACCAAAGGAAAGTCAGCAACTTGGAATCTGATTTAAAATAAGAGCCTTGTAAATGGGGCCTCCAAAGAGGTTTTTACAAAGTTAATGACTTTTTATAAATTAATTTTATAAATAATGTTTCTTTTAAATGACAACGGTGTAAATGCTTAAAAAGTTCCTTAAAATTATTTAAATCAGGGGTGTCAAACATAAGGCCGGGGGGGCAGAACTGACCCTGGCAAAGACTCCAATCTGGCCCACTGGATGGCTTTGGATCAACTTTGGAATTTTTACTGTATTTTTACAGCTTTACAGTTTTTAAACGTCTCTACCTGGCCATTCATACGACACCACAGTAATTAATCGATAACTAAATGACAGAAAATTTCCCTTTCCTTCACTATCTATAAAAAAAAATTCTTTTTGTGAATTAACACAAACATGTTTTAGAAATATACGTCAGTCTGATCAATGAGCTACACATTTATTTCTTACATTTCCAAGCGTAGTGCTCAAAGACTTATTTCCTTTACCACAAGAGCAATTCTTGAAAAACTAAGTTGAGAATGCACTTCGGGGATTAAACGCATTAAACTTGCTTGCAGTGACAGAAAGGGGGGATTTCACTAGTCTGGCCCACTTCGGATCCACGCTGATTTGCATACATTCACATCTACACACTGGCCTGTCTTCAACAAGCATAACTGTTCACAGTTAAAGTATAAGGGCCTCATAACCTCATAATGAGCCGTTTCCATGAACAGCCAAACTGCTTTAATGGTGTGTTAACGTTAGGAATTCTGCACACATGTGAATTTTTTTTAATGTTTTTGTTTTTTGTATCTAACTTATTGTTCTTCCTTCCTGATTCTCTATTTTGCTTAAGAAAATTTCAGTTGAACACAACAGTGCAAACTTTGGACAGTCACAATACTACTGCTACTCTCACATAGCAATAAATCTGTAAATCTGTAACCAGGTCGCTCTGTCAGCATGAAAGATGAGTATCATCATAATTCCTTTGATTTAATAATGCCTTCTATGCTTCTCCTTTGTCCACATTGCTGCTGTAATGGCCCAGGCGCCCTCAGGATCAATAAAGTACATCTAATTTTTACTTAATAGAGAGAGTACTGCTGCTCAAAGATCACACAATTACATCAGAGGGCTAATCTGAAATCCAACATCAATGATTCCCCTGAGAGCACAGGAGCCACAACACAATGCAATAGCAGAGCAAAATGAGGATTGCAGGATAAAAGTTTTCCTAATTTATAACGTCAGTGGATTTAGAGTACACCCTGTTTGCTACTCATCGAACATTTTACAGTCGAAGGTAATGAGGAAGAAAAAGGACTTTGCTCGCAGAGCCTTTATACCGTGTGCAGGTCTTGTGATGCTGCGGAAGTGTTTTGATTTTCCCAGAGAGCAGACACTGACCGACATCTGTAAGGTAACTATTCTTCTCAAAACTTCCTTTACTTACGCCGTCATCTTGCTTTCATCAAACTCGAGTTCGTGTCTTTACATCGAGCAGTTGCTGCACTCTGCATCGCTGTTAAATTGAAAGGCACACGTCCAAATCCTTCTCTCTCACTCCCTGAGAGCTATGCATTATTGATGTCAAGGCATTTCATACCTGTGAGTTAGTGGAGCTGAATGAAGTGAAGATAAATGCTTGTTATGGGACTTGAAATGTAAACATAATCAAATGTTATTGATTATGCGTCTGTATTCTAGGCGATTTATCCAAACTGTGTGCACCCGTGACCTGATCATGGAATGGAAGAGCAATATTAGGCGTACCCAATCGCTGAAGAGCCTCAGCTCGTCATGTGATAAGCCAGTCTGGACGGATGCGGGGCTGCGGGACAAGACGACGTCAGTGTCCCAATTGGTGGCCAGGTAAAAAAAAAAAAAAAGCATCAGTCTCTCTGTATCTGTGCACCCCTCTAAGCTACTTGTAGGTCATTAGTGACATCAAATCATTAATGTGGTGTTTGTGTTTGTGACAGATATCAAACTGCTGTGAAAGGGAACAAATCCATTCAAGGACCCTCAGTAGATAACGATGACAGAAAGCCAAACCAGGTGCTAAAGGAGGTAACTTCTGATTTTTTTAGCTGTTTGTCCAATTAATGAAAAGCATCAATGGCATAGCAGGAAAAAGAATAATCACTGCAGCTGGATTTACACACACACTTCCCTCCCTTGTGTATCCTTTTCAGATAACGCCATCTCGACTGGAAAGTAAAGAGACTCATCTGGAGTCTCTGATGAGGAAAAACAGTGAGAAGGAAAAGTCTCGAGCCAAAACCAATTTGACCCGCAGCAAATCAATGAGCAGCCTTAAAAGCAGCACAGGGTCCATAGAGGCCTTGAGAGCTCTGTTTGAGTCAAAGGCCTCTCTTAAAAACAACGCAAAGACCAGCCTTAGAGCTGCAGACTTTACATCAAGTTACACGACAGACGTGTCAAAGATGAACGGAGAGGTTGAGGATGTACAGATCGCTGTGGAGGAACAGGGAATGGAAACATGCGCTGATAAAACTGATGTGAAGGATGATCGTGTAACTCGAAAGGTAAATACAACCTCATTATTACTTTAAGATTCCCTAATAGACCCACAGTTAGTTTAAAGGGTAAAAAATTCAAATATTTACCGATGAAAGCATGTGTGAAAAATATCAGGGTTTTTATATATTTGTAAATACAGCAAATATTCCTTTCTTCTTTCTTGAAGTGCAAAGATGCATAAACAAAGCTTTCATTGATTTCGCTCCAGAAATTCCAGCTTCAGTCATCTTGAAGTATTTTGCACCACCACCTTTTCACTTTCAGTATTATGCTGCCGCTAAATACTTTAAGAAATTGAAGCTGGAACTTTTGGAGTGATCTTTTGTGTGGAGATGAGTGGCAGGGGTCATTTGTGACAGAAAGATAGTAGCAAGAGTGGAAAAGAAGGTTTACAGAGTGGTAGTGGGAAAAAACTGGAGCTGGCAAAACTGAAGATGCTAAGACTTTCATTGGTGGATAGGTTAAGCATTTTGGAAACAAGTTAGGGAGACAAGGCTGAGATGGTTTGGACATGTGCAGAAGACCCCACCAAAGATTCATGGATACAGTGAAGGATGAGATGCAGAAAGATGTTAGAGAGACGGTGAGAACCCTAAAAGGAGCAGCCAAAAGAAGAAGAAGAAGAAAAAGACACACGCATTTAGAATTTCCCAACATTTGGTGGAATCCATTCTCTCTCCTAGCTGCACAGCGTTTCCCTTGCCAAGAACTACCACACACACTGAAAACACTTCATTTTCCCGTTTGCTTAATAGTTAATAAGGTGTTTTCAGCTGTTTGTGAGAAAAATCATTTTGAACATCGTTTTGAGCACTTGTTTCACAAAAGATCGGCTCATCCATCACACACTTCAGTGGTTCTTGACCTGCCTTAGGTCTAATGAATCCTTACTTCTTTCTCATTCATGTAATAGCATATTTTTTCTAGTAATGCTTAGATTTTTCCTGCAACTGTATTGACACATAGAAACTATGATGCACAATGAGTTTACTTAGCAGCAGTGATGTTTTATTGTTTCTCTCTATAGGTAGTAAATCAGCACTGGCCAGAGAGGAAAAGAACAATAGGGGGTATTGATTTTGAAAAAATTGCAGCATCTCAAGCTGGTGAGTATCTTCTTTCTAGCTCAGCAAAGCTTTGGTTGTGTCAGCCGGAATATCATATTACCCTGCCTGCTATCATGTTAAAGAAACGGACAAAATTAATGTTTTTTTAAAGCATTCAGAACAATAGTTTCACTTTTCTAAGATTAAAGGACTATCTCTTTATTGAGTAGTTATCAGCAGAGCTCGGATTTAAACTTTTTACAGTTTGATTAGGGATACGTGAGTAGCAACATAAACAAACAACGCGAGTTCATGTCATAAATTACACGTTGCAATAATGAAAGCAGCTACAGCGAGCTTCAAAGTGCAAGCTTCCAGGTAAAAGACCGGCTGATAAAACCGGGAAATACTGCGCCTTGATTTAGGTAATGAGTAAACAGTGAACTATGATGAATATGGTTTGGTTCTATAAATTCAGGGTCAAATAACAAACTGCTGAAGACGATTCAGCTTAAGATGAAAATATCAGAAAGCAAATAAACATGTGGCTCTTTCAAAAATTTGTTCTGAAAGAAACATCTTTGGGCACAAAAACATAACAAAAATAAACAAAGATGTTAGACGTGCCTTGGAGAGCTGTCTTCAGCGAGTTCGGTCAAAGCTTTGGATGACTCAACTTGGTGTAGGAATAGTAAGCCACTCCACAACCGGACAGAAATAGCTGGTGTGCTACAAGACCAGAATAAGTGCAGGAGGGTGAAAGGGTCAGCTGTTTATGGGAGAGGAATGGGACAGAAAGAAGGAGCGAGTGGCAGAGGCTCCATGACACGACACAAACCAACAGACAACTAAAGTTTGGAAGAAACCAAGAAGATAGGGAGAAAGGAACTGGGAATATTTCTTCTTCTGTGAGTAAAGATTTGTATTTTTGAATGAAAGGAGTGGCACATGCACTTAAAGAAGCTTAATACAGTATGTATGGTAGAAGCTGAAAACTAATGGCTATTATTCACATTTTTAACAGTTGCCCAAATCTGAAATATTAGTAGCTATTAGTAAAATTAGTTAACTGATACTGCAATGAGTTTTATGTTTCTTCTTCTTTGGTCGCAGAGCCTTTTTTGCAGTGTTTTCCAGCTTGTGGACTCATGATTTCATAAAGTATCTGTACTTTCATAAACAGCTTTGAGACACGTCTGTTTACCTTTGAACTTCGATGCTTAGTCAACCGTTGTTGCAGTGACTTGCCTGTTTTAACTAGTATGCGTGTCAGCAGAGTCGGGTATCTCTCCTGCTCCACAACAAGCGGTACATTTATAACTCGGCCACATGACAGCTGTTAATATCAGCTTCGAAAGTGCTGGACCCCGAATTGGGACCTGTGTTATTAACAAATAGCACGAGCCGTTTGTTAATAACACAGATGTCAGCCGTATGTTGTTAAACGAGCCACGACTTATTTCCAATCTGGCTGCGTGTCGATGATGAAAATGTCACGAGACAACCCTGATCAGTTTGACTTCTTAACAGAGCCATAACAAAATTTAACATTAAAGCTCCCGTGTCTGATGTCTCTGCAGATGAAAAGAGGAGGTCAGCTGCAGACTTCAGAGACAGCTCTTTTGTCCAAACCAAGGAGAAACTTTCTGTCTCGGTGAAAGCAATATCAGCTCTCTATCTGTCCAAAGCGGGAACCAAGGAATCAGCAAACAGTCCTGTAAAATTGGTACATGTCACATCTCCCCTTCTTTTTAGTTCACCGTTAACTATAGAAAGTAAACTTGTTTAAAGTTTACACACTGAAAGAATTATCTCAGAGATTTTTATGCAAGGTAAAAAAAAAAAAATCAAAATTTTTTTTGGCAATGAAAATAAAGAGTTAAAGGTTTATTCCACCAGCCTTTATAGTGTAGATTTTCAGCTACACATTGAAGTTTGGTATCTATATGTCATCATAATATATCATAAATTAATTATTGATAAGTGAATTTCTGGCAGCAGCCAAACAATAATTCTTTTAATTATTATTATTTCTTTGCAGGAACGAAAAGTGTCACGTGAGTCTGGGAAAAGAGTAAACCAAATCAAGGTAAAGTGCAATGTCACTGTGGTGTTGCATGATGTTGTGATTGATGCACATTGTTCTGTGCACACTGGATTTGCACAGCGAGCAGTATCGTGTTCCCTTTGGCTCAAAAATCCAAAATATGCTGCTTACCTGCAAAATAAAGAAACAGATTCCCTTCACAGACTTCCTCACGCTTTTATTTTTTACTCATTTTGTGGTTGCATTTGTGGTTGTACTTGCTGGTTGCTTTGGAGTTCAGCTAAGCAGCTAACACGTGGCATGAGGAAAACAAATCACCTGGCATGGCTCTCATTCCTGTGAGTAGGTGTGACTGCTCTTGAGCATGAATTTCTCTGAATGGATGAAACAGTAAGAAACATTCCTTTGTTCTTCTAAGATGTCAGAAGACTCAAGTGTCCAAGAAAAAGAGGATTTACCATTACCTCCTTCAGCAAGACATCAGCCAGAATTAGAAGAAAGCTGTAGGACAAATTCTCCGCAACCTAATCTGCCCCAGCTTTCCAAAGAAATGTTATATCAACAGAGGCAGAAATGTGAACTGAGGCGTCTCCTGAAGCACACCCATCCAGAGGTGAAGATGCTGGATGATGTTGTAGATGAAGAGCTTGCTGAAGTTTTGAGCTCAGAGAGGATGACAGCTGACGTAACTGGATACGAGGGAGAGGTCCTTTCGAAACGCTTGATATTTGAGAACTGTGGCTCGAGTAACAAAGTGTCTCACTACACCCCCAAGATGCACATGGAAGGGGGACGTGAGAAACAATGTGATTTTAGTAAAACGCTGGCTGTTCTGGAGGAAACAAAAGAAACGCCTCGTGCAGAAAGTGCTAAAGAGGTTATGGAAGCTGAAAAATCTCTTGGTATTAGTCCAGACACTGACAGAGAGTGTGAGGAAGAGACGGTCAGACTAGACGTTCAGGCTACCAGAAGGATATTTGAGAGTCAGTCTGTGAACATGTCTGGGCCAAATCTGGGTAAAATCCAGGGAAAGGTTTCTATTAACGGGGATGAGACAAAGGAAGTCCAAAAACAAAAAAAGCTATTTGAAATGGCTTGCAGTGAGAGTATACACAGAAAAAATGAAAGCACAAGCAATGATTTAGCAACAGAGCCCCGTGAACAACCATGTCCTCATGTCAGTCAAAGAACTGAACGCGACTTCTCATGTAATGATGAGTTTTCCACTGAGGAAGCACTCTTTGAAGAGGAGTCTATAAGCTTATCCGATTTGGAAAAGAATGATGAAATTATTAAAACAAGGGCAGCTCTTTTTCAAAACAACCCCTTTATCTCCACCAACATACAAAGAGAGCCCTCCGTTGTGCATACATCAAAAACTCAAATCACAAGCGGTAGCGGTGCAAGTGAGGACAACACGACCACCAATGTTAAAAACAGAACCCATCTTTTTGAATCAATGCCATTTGACAAAATTAGACGTCAGAACGAGGATGAAATTGAGACAATGGTGGAGAACATCAAGGAAACGCTGAATTTCCTCTACCAGATTAGAGTCATCCAATCGTTTGGCTTTATCATTGAGGTCAATGAGACAATGATTGCTAAAAAAGCTAAGTTTACACTATCAGAGAGTGGGCCTGAGATAAAACATGACGAGGTGGCTGAAGGCGGTGCCCAAAACTTCATACTCCAGCTGCTACCACGGGTAAACCTAAAACCTCAGGTCACTTACCTAAAGGAGGACAGCAAAGGGGATATCGAGACCACGGCGGTGACGGCACCTGTTCAACAACATCAGTTCAATGCGAACAAGGACACGGAGTTCAGAACTGCCAGTGTGGTTCAGCTTGTTGAGGATATTCTCAATCAAGATAACTCTCTGAGAAAAGGAGTGGTAATCCAAGAGGATGACAACAACTGTGCCAAAGTCATTGTTTACTCCCTCTACAAATACCATAATGAGAAGGATGTGAAGAGCTTCGTCCCTCCAAAATGTGCTGAATGTGATCAATCAGAGCTGGAAAGGGGTGACATGAGTAAAAAAGGCCATAAAGAAATAAAAATTGCTACTAAGTCAGTCCAAGGTGATCTACTTGAACTCTCTCAAGAACAAACATGCCCAGGATCAATAACACCTGAAGGGAAAGTAAAGGGGAGTGTAAAACTATTCAAAAGCTGCATTGAAAAGGGAGATTTTGAGTATTTAAAAAGTCTTCAGACTGAAGAAGCAGTTCAAGAACTTCCTGAAAACCAAACTATGGCTGGACAGGAAGTTCTTCATGAAAAGGAAAGTGATCAAGTGCAGGAAACTACTGAGTGGGTACCCGTGGATGTAAAGAGGCTTAAAAGCATGTTCTCTGGAGACCCAAGTCAACACCAAGCAAAGAAAAAGATCCACAAAAATATATACGCAGGTCAAAATGTCTCTACAGAATGCAGTTCTGGGGTATTGTCTCATGTGCAGGAAAATAGTACAAGCAGTGAATGCACTGATGAAGCACAAGAGCAAGCATGTCCCAAAGTTGCGACGCAGGAGTCCTATGAAAAGTTTGAGAAACAAGATCACGAGCTTGGTGCCCACGAAGCTCAATTAGTCAAGGTGGTAGATCAGAATGAAGAGATCTCTAACCTCCAAACTGCACTGCATCAGTCATCACAAGAAAAGCAAAAGACTATTATTCAGAAATCATCTGAGGAGCTCTTTCCCTCGGTTACAGCAGATACTGTGAAACGCTCAAGAGTAGAAGAAGAATTTCCTCAAGAAAACTTCACCTCAGCACAGAAAACAGATTACCAGCACAAAAATATAGAAACAAGCCACAAAGATGCTACTCCTGAGGAAACACACACTCCTGAATCGTGCAGCAACAAAGGTCAGGAAGGTGCAAGGGGGGCGCAGAAACAACCTTTAGAAACTCCTATGGTCACTACACAAAGTTTGGAAACAAGTCCTGCACAACAGGAGGATGAGGAAGTTGTTTTTCATGGTAAAATTAAAGCAGCTTTGCAATCTTTAGAAAGATCTAACGTTAATGTCACAAGAGGAGATTTTAAAGCAGCTATGATATACAGAAACTCTTCAAAGCCTCACAGAGAAAAAGCTCAACACGTGGATGTGGTGTCTATTCAAACGACCAGTGCTGACGAGCTTTTCACTGTGACTGAAAATGAAGCAAGTCAAATATCAGTGAAACAAGAGGCAACTGCAGCAAATCCAGAGCCTCCACACCAAAACGAAACCCAGAGTAACCCAACAACGAGATTCATTTTAGAGAAAAGCAAAAAGCCTACTGGTCCAAAACCAGCCATTCCACCTAAACCAGAACATCTGAAGGAGAAACAAAGCAATAACGAGTCAACCCAAAATAATTCTGATATCAAGGCAGAGGAGAAAAGAACCCAGGATTTAGCAGCCAAAAGTGATACGAGTGAAGCAGATGAAAGTCACATAGATTTCCATGATGCATTTGAGAAATTTGGAGGTAAAAAGACAAAGACTGCCCCTGTAAAGCCCAAAAGACTGAAAATCCCCCAACCAGACAACAAAAACCTGAAACCAGTGGCTGGAAATAAAGAAATGTCTGTTCTTGCACATGTGGATCCAGATGTGGCAGAAATTACAAGCAATCAATCATGTGACACCTGTGGAGAAACCACTGACAGTCGAGACAAGCATGAGAAAGAAATCAAGAAGCAAGAAAGCAAAGTCGAGATGAGGGAAAAGAAAGGGCGAACTGAGACTGACGACGAGCGCCGACAGCGACTGTCAGTTCACATGGATGAGATCGTGAGAGGGAACATACCAGCAGCAATGGAAATATTTGACAACTTACGAAAACAGCGGGAACTGCAGAGCTTTCTGAGCCGAGTTGAAGAAATTGAAAAAGACACAAGTGAGGTTGATGTAAGGTCTCTGAGGAGAGTTTTTGAGAACGTCCCCGATTGGGTTGTCAGCTCTAACAAAAAGAAACAAAACAAGGTCAGAGCTGACAACAAAGACGAAAGGTTGCCAGTATCAAGAGAAAGCGCTGAAAACAAGTCATCGATGGCACACGTTTTTGGAGATCTTGAGCGAGCGAGTGTGGAAATCACGACTCTTAAAGAGGAGACTTTAGCAAGAATCCTCGATGTAGAGGAAGCCATAAAGAAGGCACTTTATGCCGTCTCTACACTGAAATCTGACTCAGATATTGCTGGCTTATCACGTCTGTTCAAAGAATCCTTTGGGGTTATACAAGGATCCCCATCCTCTGGCGGTGATAATAAAATTAGCATTGGGTCAAGCAGAACAAAATCACTGAAAAGTGCTACCATGCAGGGAAACACAACTAATTCAGCAAGGCAAGATGCGAGCACTGATGAAGCCTCTGGGAAACCTCAGTCGAATCCTCCACCTTCACCTGCGTTTATCACTATCCAATCAGCAGCTAGAAAGACAAATAAAACCGACCTGGCACCACCAGAAGCTTTGATCTGCCCGACGTGTCAGCAGAGCCAAAAGTTGGAGGAGACTTTTCGGACGACAAAGACGCTGATATGCAACAGCCCTGCTCAAAACAGAAATGACCCACGAAAAGAAGGTCAGAAACAATCCACCTCCATCCCACTCAGTCCTCGACAGCTCAGCACGCTCGAGGTTCAGACAGACTGTGTCACAGGAACAAAACCAGTCACCGACAAACATGAGAAGACCGAAGGATCCGGAACAAAGTTTTAAACTTCCAGGACCTCCACTGTGGTCAACTCTCAGACAGAAACAGTGACATCGTCCACAAGGCATGTCATAATCAGTCCATCTACAATTCAGGTCACCACAGACCCAGAAGTGAAGCTGCCAATCAATCAGACTGATAAATCGGTGCCTGAATAGGAGCACATTGGCAGCGTTTTACCTGTTCGTTATGTGAAAGCTGTCACATATATGACTGTGTATGAAAAGAGATCAATTATAAGGCTTAAAGTTTGTGTTTTTGCTTTTGTATCTATTTTGATCTTAAAAACTGTCTTTGATTTGCATTATAATCAAAATATATATTTGATTTTCACTTCTCATTTCACTGTGGTTTACTATAAATGCTTTTGGTTTAAAAAAAAAACCAAAAAAACATTTCCACTAAGGTCAGTCTTGTTTTTTTTTCTTCAGTTTCAACCGGCTTCTCGAGAGATGTGCTCAGCATGTCTGAAGCCAGTCTATCAGATGGAAAAAATAACTGCAGACAAATACTTTTTTCACAAAGCGTGCTTCTGCTGCAAACATTGCAAGAAAAAATTAAGGTGGGATGTTGGACTTATACAAAAAACCTGCAACATTAATCAGTGATTCCTCTTGTCTGATGGATTAGTGTCTTTGTCCTTTTTTAAAAACTTTATATTGTTTATATATATAACTTTCCAGCTTTATAACTTTATAACTGTAAGTAGATATGTTAGATATGTAAATATCTAACATATCTAATATGTATTACTAAATTGAAATATTTAAAAAAAAACATACTAAACTATGAATGTTAAAACTGGATACTCACGTATTTTGTGATCTGCAGATATGTGATGCTGCAGCATGTAAAAACTTGGCCAAAATGCAACTGCACACAAACCAGGCAAGCAAAAAATAAAAGAAACAAACACAAAGACTTTCCCATATTTCCAGTGTTTGTTATCTTAACTGCAATGTCTGCACATATCTCTGAAAACTATGTCAGGGAAATGTATTTTATTAAATGTCTTCTGATGCATAAACTGTAAATATACAACAGACTGTTTTCCCCCAAATCCTCATTCAACAAGCCTCTAGGGAATGAGGAAAAAAAAAACGAGCTCACAGCAGTTGAGCCACAAACAGGCCGGGGGGGGGGGGGTGTTAGAAAGTCTTCTTAGTGGCCCTGTGAATTTTTTCCATATTTAGCCTGTGCTGATAAGACTGTTGGTTTGTGATCAAACAACAATTTTTTGTAAATATAGTGGAGCTTAACATGCTACAAATGATGTTTTTCACCATTTGCATCATTACTAAGCAATGAACTCCGTTCAGTTCGACTTTGTCAGGTTAAAAAGTCGTCAAAAAAATAAAGAAAGATAGATTAAATCTGTTTTTTGTGTGCTAATGTAGAATTTGTGAAATTTTAGAAAACTTAAAGACTTTAGCCCTGTTTTGCATGCTACATCATATATATCAATCTGCTCTGTGTCACTGATGGTGATTAACTGATCTTTGTTCATGTGCTCTTATAGTCGGCATCTTTTAGACTTTCCTTTTTCTCTCTCATCTCCCGTTCACAAAGCTGAGAGTTAACTTGAACCACTTGGCAAATGGTTACTACTAAAATATAGGCTACAGGATAAAACTACTAGCAAAGCTAAGGCTACAAACAACACAAAATAAGAACTTACTAGAATAGATAGATAGATAGACATTTGCAGTTAAACGTTATCATTTGCCACCAAACATTTCATCTTTGAAACATTTTATTTAGTCCAATATGTGATGCAGATAACATAGCAATTGCTAATTTGATTCAATGTACAGATTAGGACCACCTGTAAGTTTCCCACTATTAATTAGAAAAGTGGAGATATGCCAGAATATGTTTAAGAAGTAGCTGAAAGATGTTTACATCGACTGTTAATCAAAAACTGTCCCCACTACTCTCTTTATTTTGAACAATGACTGACAAACCTTGTGCTCATTTATAGCATGTACAGTTACGCGCCTTTAAACGGTGAGTTCTACTGCATATTTCACTACCAACAACTGTTCAGACGAAAGGGGAATTACGATGAGGGATTTGGACACGCTCAACACAAGGATCGATGGCTTTTGAAGAATGCAGCTGATTTGGTGCATGATGAATCTGAGGCATGAGCAGTCAGTAGACATGTAAGTACCACAAGGCATTTTGATTTTATGAATGTTTGACTAATTCCATTGATTGATTATTATAAAATTGGGCTCTCTTTCTATCCTCAGCTCAGATGAGACGGTGAAGGCACAGAATCTGTGTTTGAGGCCATCCTGTCCAAGCTTTGCAGTGTGTTCATGTGCTTCTTGTTAATGAATGATAGCGTGCCGAGACATAACCTACAACTTAATTGCAACGATAGGTAACTAAATTTAGAAACTGGGCAGGGCCTGTACATACTCACACATGTAAATGCACTTTAACTTAAAAGTGAATTTACAAAATAACTTTACAGCTTTTAAAAATAATTCTTGTAAATACTGTTGTAAAATGCAAAGAATTAAACAGATTAACATTAAATTAAGAAACTGTTTAAAGTGCGATAAAAAAATAAATCAGAAATTAGCTTGATTTTATTATTATTGCATAAAAGCAATAACACTTAGGACTTTTTTGTTGTTCTTGTTTTATATCGGTAATACAAACTATGAAAAGGCAAATGCATTAGGATTATTATGTCTGTACAGATCATAATAAAGAAGACACGTTCCTTCACTTTCCATTACTGCTGAATTGTCGGTGCTCCATTCTCCTTCCTGAGTGCTCATAAATTACATTTAAAGGTGCCATAATGATTCTGTTCACTATAACTGTGATTAGCTCTGTGACATAACATTTGAATGAAAATAAAACTGCATTAAATTTTACACGAGCACGGAAAGAGCAAAAAGAAACCAAATAAAACCAAAATCTTGACTCTCCTCTGGTTTTGGGATTTGTCTAAATTTCTACCTGGCAGCAGAGCCTCCTCATTGAAGCGTTGCATCCCCAGCTCTTACCTCCACAAATACATCTAATTAATATTTAAACCAATACAACCAAAGGCTGTAAAAACAGTCCTCTCACTTCCTTCCCACTTCACTTTATCGTAGTAGGTGACACATCACTCAAAACACCAGGCGGTAACTTGCAATATTTTATTTATCCAGTGCATTTAACAAAATACTTTGCATTAAAAAAAAAAGGTTTCACCTTAGTGCAAGAGACAAAAACATAGAAAAAAATACTTCTGTACATGCAGACAACTGAGATAAGTTACGCAATCTGTGGAAAACTGCTCTGATTACAGACACTGTTAACTTTTAGCCCAATTCCTCTGTCTGTAAATGATGTGTATGGATCTCAGCATGTTTGTTGTAACACAAAAACATAACTAAATATATGGCTATATCCATTTTTTGTACACTTTTAGAAGTTAATATAAAAACTGAGAAATTCTCTTTCAATAACTAATAATCAGCCACTTAATACACTGTACATTTCAGTTTTTAACATAACAAATTTATACTTAGTCCCATTATGGTTTCAATAAAAATTATAGCTTGTGTTCTTCAACTTCTTCAGCACAATATCCGTCTCCCTTTGCTTCATTCACTGGGTTTCTAAGTCAAAAAAAGAAGAAACACACTTACTGATAGTGCATTTATCTTACTTCAGTGTGATCTGGAAATTCAACATTGAGGGTTTCAGGCAGCAGGAAAGAGAAACATCCAGCAACAACAGGGACAATGCCATATACTAGCATTGGGATGATGGGATGGTAGCTTTCCAGTTGCCTGATCAGTGGTGCGATTATACCCGCAACTCAAGCACACATGGAGTTCAGACCTACGCCATTATGCCTGCACAAACATAAACTGGGGTGATTTTTGCAATGCTTTACATTTTACTGATTAGCTCGAAAAATCAATCAAACCGACACTTAGCAGAACTTGTTGCTGTAAAATTCACTGTAAGATTATGTACTAAAACAAACACAAAGAAAAGAAAATCTTGCTGTTACCAGAATCACTGCTGGTGAGTGACGTTACCTTAAAACTCTGGGGTATAATTCTGCTGTATAAACGTAGGCTGTGCTGAAAGAAGCAGTGGCAGAAAATTTCCCGAGCACAGCTAAGACTGTTACCACCACGGAAAGATCTGATAGGGCAACAGTAGAAAATCACGCAACAGTAGAAAATCACATGGAAAACTCAGCCCTCGAGTGACTTTTTCTTTAAATCATAACAATAGATTTCAGATCGGGAAGATACCTTTTGGCACAGCAAGGACCACAAAGCAAGCGGTACCTCCAAAGAGTAGGAAACACGCTTGACATATCCTCCTTCCAAAGTGCTGAATTAGAGTCATACCGCACAAGTTTGCAGGAATTTCAACAACAGCAAAGATCAACTGTGTGAGATAAACATTCCTACATTCAGACTCAGTCCATAGAACAGAAGACTAGAGCAAACCTAGAGTTAGAGGTCACAGTGATATTTTTAGTTTCAAGTTGTTTTTGTGATTTATTGTTTAGTTATTAAAGAATACAGCATGCATG